>NC_090646.1:633268243-633440743 GCF_040937935.1 Hyperolius riggenbachi
CTCTACCTTCAATAATAGATGTCTTTTTTAGCAGGAGAACCTCCAGCAGGAGAGTTCTGACAGTTGCCTTATCTGTTGCAGCACATTAGCTGTAATCACAATGACCCCCTAGGATCTACTGCAAAAGGCTCAGCAGATTTGTGCCATAAAGCTACTTTTGTGCAGTGAAAAGGACCACAGATGACTGTTCAGCATTCTGAAGGCTGAATAAAGTTGTAGAATTGCCTGTTGCAGATAGATAGTCCTTATCTGTGTCCTTCTGACAGTTGCTACATGAAGGCAGGCTTGTTCAGAGAACGTTTATACAGGGAAATTAAGTTTGCATCATTCAGCAAGGAGATCCCAATCAAGCTCTGCAGTTAGGGGAAAGCATGGATGAATAGATGAGTTCAGGTTTTGGGATTGGGAAGGAATGTAATCAGTTTGCCAACATCTGTTATCTGAAGAATCTCAGAATGAGAGTTTGTAGGGAATAGAATCTATATTTGTTGACCTGGGCTTGCAAAGTGATCTTTCAGATGCTCAGGCGTTTGTCCGATTATCATCCTATGATTATTGTGTATTGTACATGGGTTCAGGTTGTGGGGTTAGGACGGGACTTTTGTGCAGAAGGAAGGAATGTAATCAGTTTGCCAACATCTGTTATCTGAGGAATCTCAGACTGAGCGGGTTTTGTATGAGCTGGGTATGCCAAGTGATCTTTTTTTGATCAATTACATGCTCAGGTGTTTGTCCGATCATCATCATATGATTATTGTGTATTTTATATAGTGCCAACATCTCATGCAGCACTTTACAGCCTCAGCAAAGCTCACAACATAATGTCTCTGACATAGTCACAGTCTATGGTACAGTTTTACCAGGGTTATTATTATTTAGTAGTTATATAGCTCCAACATCTTCCGCAGCGCTGGACAGAGTATATTGTCTTGTCACTTAACTGCTCCTCAGAGGAGCTCACAATCTAATCCCTACCATAGTTCTATGTCTATGTATGTGTCGTGTAGTGTATGTATCGTAGTCTAGGGGGGAGACTATTAATTTATCTGTATGTTTTTGGGATGTGGGAGGAAACTGGAGTGCCTGGAGGAAACCCAAGAAGACACGGTGAGAACATACAAACTCCGTGCAGATGTTGCCCCTGGCTGGGACTCAAACCTGGGACACAGTGCTGCGAGGAAAGAGTGCTCACTGTGCTATATAGTGTGTATATATGTTGACCTGGGTATCAAAGTGATCTTTTTTTGATCATTTAGATGCTCAGGGTTTTGTCCGATCATCATCATATGATTATTGTGTATTTTACACAGTGCCAACGTCTTATACAGCACTTTACAACCTCAGCAAAGCTCACTATCTAATGTACCTTATCATAGCCATAGTCTATGGTACAGTTTAACAGGGGTTAACGTATTAATATGTTTATGTGATGTGGAGGAAGCCATAGTGGCATGAGAAAACCCACACAAACATGGGAGAGGCATACAAACTCCATGCAGATAGAGACATGTCTCGGCCAGGGATCCAACCTGGGACTCCACGCTGCAAGAGGAATGTGTGCACATTTCAGTGCAATATCCCCCATCCCAACTTATAAGTAACTGAGAGGAAAGCTTCTACACACTTTAGTTTTCTTAAGCAAGACAATCAGCTGTGATCACCTAGGGATTAAAATCTGCTATAAGCACATGCGTCTCCTGACGTCTTTGCTATCACCTCCAAGATGCTGGACCGCTAGCCAGAGTCACTATTGCTCTGCAGTTGCTGCCCTCTCATTAGGGTGCCTCTCACCCATCCATCCCCCCTTTCCTCTCTATAGAACAGAACAGGCTGCTCTGCAAACAGTTTGTCTGGTCACCAATTGTTTCATGTTATCCAAAACGATCATGAGCTTGAGAGACAGAAAGTGTAGTGTAATAGATTGCTTTTTCCGATAGCTATATTATATGCAGTCCTATATATATAAGAAACCACCTATGTGTCTGACCACTAGCTGATAAGTCCTGCTCTCCTCCAATATGTTGCGCTTCATATGTGCAGTGATTGCCACAAAAATAACTTTTTGAAGTGGACCTGAACTCTTGCACAAGACAGAAATGCACCCTGTATGTATTTATAGAGTTTATCCTGTTCACCCTCATCTGTGTCTAATCACAAATTACCATTTGATCTCTCACCTGTTTCACCTGACTGCTATGGCAGATAAGCTCATTTGAAAGCACAGGATGTTAACCATAAGTCTGCTTCCATGAAAGCAGGAAGTAGAAACAGTGTAGATTTATTTCAGGATTTGTATCAACTGTAACAAAGAAATGTTTTTCTTTAAAGGTTATTATGCTGTTGCCTATATTTTAGAGCAGAGATGAAGTTCTGAGTTCAGGTCCACTTTAATGGTAGGACAGTTCCTTGTGAGTGGGTGACTTCAGTGTAAGCGTACTTACGTCTCAGACTAATGACAGTAAAGACTTACAGAAACCAGTCACCTAGCAGCCAGATATGGCATCGATCATTTTCTTAGAACATCAAACAATCTCTGAATGACAGTGAGAATCATACAGAAATAGATCATTGTTGGATGAAATATGTCTGCGCAGAGTGGAGGCTGTGATTTGTTACAACCCCAATTGGTCTTTGAATCCATGTGGATATCCATGTAAAGGTTGTGTACCTATTGCTAGTTGTCATCTAGGACCTCCTAGGTTCTCAGCTCGTTGTACATGTACCCCTGGGGGTAATTGGGTTGAGTTCGGTGGGTACTTGAACATGTCTTATTAAAGGGGAACTGAAGTAAGAGGTATACGGAGGCTGCCATATTTATTTCCTTTTAATCAATACCAGTTGCCTGGCAGCCCTGCTTATACTGCTTTCTCTGCAGTAGTATCTGAATAACACCAGAAACAAGCATGCAGCTAGTCTTGTCAGATCTGACTTTAAAGTCTGAAACACCTGATCTGCTGCATGCTTGTTCAGGGGTTATGGCTAATAGTATTAGAGGCAGAGGATCAGCAGGGCTGCCAGGCAACTGGTATTGCTTAAAAGGAAATAAACATGGCAGCCTCCATATCCCTCTCTCTTCAGTTCCCCTTTAAGTCTTATTACACCCAGTTTTGATATTTAAAGGGATACTGTAGGGGGGTCAGGGGAAAATGAGTTGAAGTTACCCGGGGCTTCTAATGGTCCCCCGCAGGTATCCTGTGCCCATGCAGCCACTCCCCAATGCTCCGGCTCCGCCTCCGGTTCACTTCTGGAATTTCAGACTTTAAAGTCTGAAAACCACTGCGCCTGCGTTGCCATGTCCTCGCTTCCCCTGATGTCACCAGGAGTGCACGGTGCAGGCACAGACCATACTGGGCCTGCGCAGTATGCTCCTGGTGCCATCAGCGGGAGCGAGGACACGGCAACGCAGGCACAGTGGTTTTCAGACTTTAAAGTCTGAAATTCCAGAAGTGAACCGGAGGCGGAGCCGGAGCATTGGGGAGTGGCTGCATGGGCACAGGATACCTGCGGGGGACCATTAGAAGCCCTGGGTAACTTCAACTCATTTTCCCCTGCCCCCCCCCCCCTACAGTATTCCTTTAAGGGGTTAATTCACAAAGCTTATTATTTTTATTTATGTAATACTTATATATGCTGCTGTGCAGAGTATGCTGTCTAGTCACTCATGTCCCTCAGAGGACCTTACAATCTAATCCCTACCATAGTCATGTCTATACCGTGCAGTGTATGTATCATAATCTAGGGCCAATTTTAGGGGGAAGCTGTTTAACTTATCTGTTTGTATTTGGGATGTGGGAGGAAAACGGAGTACCCAGGGGAAACCCATGCAGACACGGGAGAACATACAAACCCCATGCAGATTGAGCCATAGCTGGGACTTGAACTGGGAATCCAGCGCTGCAAGGTGAGAGTGCTAATCACTACGCCACCCTGCTGCAGCTTACTTATTTTTCACCTTTAGGGCCTGTCTCCACTAGAGCTGAATGCTGCCCGAAACTGCACCGAATCGGCAGCGTATCCCTGCAGGGTGAATCAGGCTGGGAAGCGGTACCTATACTTTCAATTGTTTGCTGTCTGAATCGCACTGTATTGTGATTCTGGACGATGCTGCAGATTTCTGCAGCAGCACCCGGAACACTAGCCGTGCATGGCGCAGCTAAGCGATGAGCTAATACAGGGCCAGCGTTCTCTGCACAACTCTGCTTACAGCATAGGAGGAGGTAACCTGATAACAGCCGGGTGCTCACCAAAACCCGCCGGGTGGAGCACCCGGCTAAAAGAGCCTGAAGAGAACACTGAGCCCTAACTGTAAGTCTGTGTTCCCACTTGTGATGGAGAACGGACTTTTTTGGTCTGTTCTTCTCTCATTCTAAACGGACAGTGAACGGCTTCTATTATATAAATGGGAGCAATTCACACCTGTCAGGATGTAGTCTGTGGGGGGAACGCATCTGCCCCGGGCTACAGCCGGACCATTGCTCCGGACCAGCCGCTCCAGATGATGTGGCACAAGTGGGAACAGAGCCTTAGGGTGGGGCATCGCTGGGTCGGTCCTTAGCTATCGGCAGGGGTATCGATGGGGGTTAGGCATTGAGGGGGGGGGAGGACTGGTATGACAGTAAGGTTAGGTTAGGCCATAGTAACATATCGGTAAAGATTATCGATACTTTACTATCGGAATTAAGTAGTGGAACATCAGTCATTTTTCCACTAGCGGCTTTCTCAAATTACCGCGACTGCTGGTCCCAGATGGTGCACTAACTGCTCCTCTCAGGCATCTGTGTGTACTGGCCCGAAAGAGAATTGTTTAAACAAGAGATGATAATGTGGTGAATGGAGAAAGGCAATTCTGTGTCATTCTGCTGCAATAACAGGCTAGGAAGCAATAATCCGGGTAGAAGAAGAAAGGACAATCTGTACAGCAATCTGAGCATTCTAATTTCAAAATATGATATGAACAACAATAGGGTCTTTTTTTTTCTTTAGGAAAAAAAAAGCACTTAAAAAGTCACTGTTGCGGGGGAAAAAAGTAAGCAGTTGAAATCTGACAGGTTTTGGACTAGTCCATCTCCTCATGGTGTGTGTGTGTGGGGGGGGGGGGGAGTCCTCTTTATTTATTTTATTGTTTTCAAAAGCTAAGTGTAACTGGAAAACTAGTGTGCATGCAAATAGGGAGGCTGGCTGGTGTCTTACTAGTTTAACAATTAGACTTGGCAGCTGCCATTCACGAAATGCTTTAGAAAACAAATAAAACCCCGAGAATCCTCCATGAGGAGATGGACAAGTCCAAAACCTGCCGGTTCTGTCAGATTTTAATTGCTTACTTTTTTCGCTGTATTGGTCAAGTTGAGCGCGTCATTGGTGGTTTCCTTTTGAAAGTGCTTCTCCGAGGGCTGCTGCGGTGTCCTTGTTAATCAGATCAAGTGTTCTGACTCCACTGGCGGCCACCGGCTCCCCTTAGCTTTTTGTTGCCTGAACATTCATGGTTATCTTGGGCAAATGTCTAGGATTTCTCCGAAGTCATTGAGGTCCTTATTTATTCATTGTGAGGGGGGCATAACTAAACATCATGAAGCTCTTCCCAGCAAAACTTTGATAGCCCCCCCCCCCTTTCAAGAGACATAAAAAGTGTGACCATCATAGTCTTTACACCGATAACAAGTCTAGCCACAAAAACACCTGATCCGAAGGATGGTCCTTTTATCTGAGGGCTTGAAGTAGTAGTTGGGGCCCACTTACAGCTCTGGGACTCCATGTGGTTGCAGGGGCTGCTCTTCTGTAGTTACGACCCCTCCATTGTGACCTCTATTATTGTTGCAGGGGATTTGAAAAGTTACAGGGGCGGAGCCTTGCACTCCTTCTCCACGCTCCATAGAACAGAACAGTCCTACTTAGCTGGAAGTCAATCAGCCTTTCTGTCATTACTAATCTGTCACACCACAGTTCAGCACCTGAAGCAGTGGACAGGGCCACGGGGAGTTCACTTACTTGTGGTTCATGCTGAGCTTCACTTGTCTCCGCTGCTTCCTCCTCCCGCTGTAAAGATTGCGCAAGACTACATTGTTCCCCTCCTCACCCCACCCACCAGGAGGCCCTCTATTATCTAATGCGCTGTTGTGTCTCCTCCCCACTCTATAGCAACAGAACACATTGCTAGGCTTTAGGCCTAAACTGTCACCCTGTGTGTGTTATGTTCATCACCCTAAGAGGCGTACGTTAAATAAGGGTTAAAAGGAGAAACGGGCGTGAGGTGAAGCCAACATTTCTAAATATCATATACAGTATAACAATGTTTTTTATGTTTTTTTTCATGAGTATCTAAAAGGGCACGGGGTGAAGCTGAGATAGGTGTAAACCATAAACACCGTTGTATATTGCGCACCAAATGAACATGAAAAAATATTTAGCGTTCTAATGACGATAGTAAAACACTTGTAAATATTACCGATATTTCACTTCAACTAAACTTAACCCTACTCTCATTCAGAACCCTCTGATGCCTAACCCTGAGACCCCCCTTCCTGACGCCTAACCCTACAACCCCCCCTCCTAATGCCTAACCCTATGACCCCCCTTCCTGACACCTAACCCTACAACTCCCCTTCCTAATGCCTAACCCTATGACCCTCCCCTTCCTGACGCCTAACCCTATGACCCCCCCTTCCTGACGCCTAACCCTACAACCCCCCCTCCTAATGCCTAACCCTATGACCCCCCCTTCCTGACGCCTAACCCTACAACCCCCCTTCCTGATGCCTAACCCTATGACCCCCCTTCCTGATGCCTAACCCTATGACCCCCCCCTTTCTGATGCCTAACCCTATGACCCCCCCTTCCTGACACCTAACCCTACAACCCCCCTTCCTGATGCCTAACCCTATGACCCCCCCTTCCTGACGCCTAACCCTACAACCCTCCTTCCTGATGCCTAACCCTATGACCCCCCCCTTCCTGACGCCTAACCCTACAACCCCCCTTCCTGATGCCTAACCCTATGACCCCCCCTTCCTGATGCCTAACCCTACAACCCCCCTTCCTGATGCCTAACCCTATGACCCTCCCCTTCCTGATGCCTAACCCTATGACCCCCCCCTTCCTGACGCCTAACCCTACAACCCCCCCTCCTAATGCCTAACCCTATGACCCCCCCCCATCCTGACACCTAACCCTACAACCCCCCTTCCTAATGCCTAAGACCCCCCTTTCTAATGCCTAACCCTATGACCCCCCTTTCTAATGCCTAACCCTAAGACCACCCTTCCTGACAACTAACCCTACAACCCCCCTTCCTAATGCCTAACCCCTTAAAACCCCCTTTCTGAAGCCTAGCCCTTCCTGACACCTCAGCCTAATCCCCCCCCCTACCTGTACCTAACCCAAAGACCCCTCTTTCTGATGCCTTCCTCTGCCACTTATAATGTAGATTCAAAAAACTGTACATTTCTAAAACCTTTCAAAACTATAATTTACAAAATGATAATTCTTAGACCGAATTTCAAAATGATCATTTTCAAACCGATAATTATCGAAACAAAAAATTCCACTTGGACAGGCCAATGTTTATCAGGCGCCCAAATGTCTGCTTTTCGTGCCCAATAGCCGAAATTTTGCACTAGCACCTGGTCCATTTCCCTAATTTCCCGCTTGCCCTACAGAGAGCGGTAGTGTCACGCACCTGCAATATGCAAGCAGCCAGTGGAGTCAGAGGATCGACTCAACAGCCAAGCAAGCAGCATTTGAAAAGGGAATCACAAACAGTTATTTCCATATTTCTCTTGTCAAGGTTTCTTTACTCCACTGGTAAATTAGTGATGATGGTGGTTGGATTTGTTCCCTCTTTCTCTGTTATTTTTATTTTTCATAGCATAAACAAGATCTCTCAGTCTCAATTGAGCTTGTGTATACAGGAACAGTGCCACACTGAAACAGGTATTAAAACAGCTCCATCTGGTACTTTATTGGTTTAGGAGGTTTATGGTTAGGGGAGAATCCGTTAGGGTTGAGCAAATTTTAATGTTAATTTAGGGTTAGCGATAGATTGGTTAACACTCTGTCAGGCTAGTTGCACACTTGTGACTTTATTCACTAAACTGTGATAACTCATATCATGGCCGCGCTAGTGTTTTTCGCGAGTGTTTTCATGTTTTGTGCGCGCAAAAATGCTAGCGTGGCCGAGTTATCACGGTTATTGAATCTAGTCCTTGGTGCGGTGCGATTTGCATGTGGCAGAAGAGCCAACTGCGTGCAGATTTATCATCGCGGTAGCTAGCACCGACAGAGCAATCAGTATGCGCCCGAAGGCGTCTGTCCCCTCAGTCACATTATTATTGTTATTTATTTATTGTATTTATAAAGCACCAACATAATTTGCAGCGCTGCACAATAGATTAATGGGTTAACATACAAGGTAGGACATACAGGAAACTCACAACAAAACAAGATCATGCACATTATTTGATAACAGTACAGTGTCATAGGTCAAAATAGAGACTGTTCTAGTCCACAAGAGGGGTGATTGTCAGTAAGATTGCATAATCAAGCTGGAAACACTACGGAGGAGGGCCCTGCCAGAGGCTTACAATCTAAAGGGTGGGGGTGGAGACAATAGGTGCATCTGTTGAGCGGGTGTCTAACCGAACGTATTATGGTGCTGGTGTAGGGGGGTACGCAAGCATGAAAAGATGAGTCTTGAGAGTTTGTTTGAAGGTATTAAAGGTGGGGGCAAGTCTGATGGCTGGTCGGAGCAAGTTCCAAAGAGTAGGGGCAGCCCTGGTGAAGTCACATGCACACTGCCAGACAGGAAGCGCGTCAGACGACTTCGCCGCTATGTACATGCGAGCCGCACCACTACTGCAACAATCTTTGAAGATTGTTCTGGTGCCATTTACTCCGATGCACCTCTTGTACCGCTCGGCAACGCACTGCAGAGTCTGCGTCGCCTCTGCGTCAGTCAAAGCACTTCCAGTACTGTGTCCAGTCTTATAACAGAGACCAATGGCCACAGCGGTGGGGGAGAGTACCGCGACACACCGCGCCATGCGTAAAAGGAGCCTCAAGGTTCTGCTTAGGTGAAACGTTAGGTTAGGTATAGGAAATAGGCATAGAGGTGGGGCTAAAGATAGACACAAAGGCCTCAATTTTCTAAGATTATCTCCTGTCCTAAGATTATCTCCTGTCTTTAATAACCTTTCTGAGCTGTTTCAGGTGTTATCACCATAGTGATAAGGCATGTAGTAAACTTAAAGAGAAACCCCGACCAAGAATTGAACTTTATCCCAATCAGTAGCTGATACCCCCTTTTACATGAGAAATATATTCCTTTTCACAAACAGACCATCAGGGGGCGCTGTATGGCTGATATTGTGGTGAAACCCCTCCCACAAGAAGCTCTGAGTACCGAGGTACTTCTGGCAGTTTCCTGTCTGTGAACCCTGTTACATTGTGGAAAATAGCTGTTTACAGCTGTTTCCAACTGCCAAAACAGCAAGCAGCAGCTACATCACTTGCCAGCAGTAAAAATGTCACCATGTAATAAACGTCAGAATATAAATCAGGGATTTAAAAGATTTTACAATGGGCAAACACTGACTAAATCATTTATACATAATTATTGTAAAAATGAAGCACTTTTTTTATTACATTTTTTCCACTGGAGTTCCTATTTAACTCTTCTGTCTTTAAGTTAAGGAGAGATCTCTAAAGTTAACGTTTCAATCCTTAAAATAACTCTAGAATTCTAAAGTTAAGGACAGGCTGTTAATTAACTTCATGTGAAAAGAAATCCCCATACACACACTCAACAGTGGTCTTTGCTGCAGTACAATTATCAAACAACTTTTGTTGTGAAACAAGTTGAACAACCACAAAAAAGTTGCTTGCTATTATTTACACAACTGATAAGACGTCAATCCAACGGTTGGATTGAGTCTTATAAGTCTTATCAGTTGTGTGTAAACAATAGCAAGCAACTGTTTTTTGGTTGTTCAACTTGTTTCACAACAAAAGTTGTTTGATAATTGTGCTGCAGCAAAGACCACTGTTGAGTGTGTGTATGGGGCTTAACAACAGAGAAGGTAATTTAAGCCTCATACACACACTCAACAAAAGTCTATTAAATGCACAATTATCAAACAACTTTTGTTGTTGAAACAAGTTGAAACAACCCAAAAAAAGTTGTTTGCTATTGTTCAAACAACGGATAAGAGGCAGCTCAAGTCAATCCAACAGTTGGATTGACTTGAGCTGCGTCTTATCAGTTGTTTGAACAACGGCAAACAACTTTTTTTGGTTGTTTGAACAACAAAAGTTGTTTGATAATTATGCATTTAAAAGACCTTTGTTGAGTGTGCGTATGAGCCTTTAAGGACAGAAATGATAAGAACTCTCTCACTGTGAAAACTTTTCGGTACACCTTAATAAAGCAAGCTTCTTTAGTGAATTAACACTGAAAATACCATTGATGTGTGGTGGTAAGTTTTTCGCTTGCCTAATTATCTCCAGCAGGATCTTAGTGAATTGAGGCCACTGTCATGGAGGTATAGGTTTGGAAGCAGTAAAAGTTAGGATTTGTTACTGGAGAGAAAGCAGGTTAGGATTACCCATATGGCAGGGATGAGGTTATAGTGAAGCTTGATGAAGGGAATCAGGGATAGGCA
Source organism: Hyperolius riggenbachi (assembly GCF_040937935.1). Classification (NCBI taxonomy): domain Eukaryota; kingdom Metazoa; phylum Chordata; class Amphibia; order Anura; family Hyperoliidae; genus Hyperolius; species Hyperolius riggenbachi. The sequence continues at coordinate 633,278,896 of NC_090646.1, forward strand.
AAGGGGTGCTCAGGCCATTAGATTTAGGCAACTGACCAATAACACAATACAGGTAGTCCCCGACTTACGAACGATCGACTTATGAACGACCCGCCGATACGAACCGCATTGATTCTGTGTTTCCATGGGAACAAGTCAAAACATAATTTTTTTAATTTATCCGTGATAAATTGAGAAAATCGATTTTAAAAAATTCTAAGAAAAAATGGCTTTTAAACTTGTATAAGCAGATATGGAGACAGATGTGACACAGAGAGGGAACACTGGAGGCACAGGGGGACACAGAGGAGGTACAGGGGACAGAGATGGCACAATATTCCGACTTAAGAACAGATTCAGGTTAAGTGCTACAACTCGGAGGGGGAATAGTATTTAACACCACTGGGGAAATTAGCGGCAGGTCCTGTTCATGCCTCTTCAGTGTATAAGCACCATACAGCCAATCACCATGGGGCTTCCGTCCCTGTATACCAAGGTGATTGACTGTACGGCACTTGTACACCAAAGAGGACCTGTCTAGCCATAAGAACCAGGTATTGAAAATCACTCTGCTGCTGCTCTGCATTACATACAGGACCAGAACCCCTAGCCCCCGGGCCCCCTGCAATGGCGAGGGTTGCAGGGCTATTCTAACACCATCTGCCCGAAACCTGTGCACACCATTGAGTATACACGATAGTTGGCCAAACAGATCAGTTAGGTTGGATCAGTCCAGATGGCAGACAACTGTCCTTTGTTGCTGTTTTTTGAGATTGTTGCACACCGCTCAGACCACCGGTTGTCTGCCAAACTCTCGATCCTTGTTCGTTTCAAACAACGATAGTCCAGCCTGTGCACGTTGCTTGAAGCCTGTGCAACGTTTTAGATTAGATCTGTATGCAGCCTCCCGCGGCCGTGCCATGTTAACCCTTGCAGGCTTGGCAGCTGCACGTGCTTGGCATTCAGCAGCAAACATTTTCCATGTCTTCATTATGTGAGCTCCAGAAACCTATACCATGTACTTAGCTGTCAGCCAGCTGACCCGATACCAGGGCTGGTCCAGGAATGACAAGCATGGGAATGCAGTTACAGCACAGAGGGATATTCAGTACTGCTTGTCACCTCTGCGCGGGGTTGCCCAAGGAGAAGGTTCAATAGCGTTATGTGTTAGCTGGGATTAGAACAGATAGAACGGGATAGGCTGCTTTGAAAGTGTAATTTCTGTGCTGTTTGACCTGTAGATCCCCTGCATCTGTTTTCCAGGGGGTTTGCACATGTTTTTATACTTACGCAGGGCTCCTGTGACAACAGAGAGCAGTGTTATGCTAGCATGTGGCTGAGAATGCTTTATGTAGGCTATTTGGTTTCACTCACACTTTCAAAGTTTGGTAAAAACTTTCTCTATAACAAGAAGTTGGCTCAGCAGAGCTGTGCATCTGAACAGCCCCAGAGCAAGGCCAAAAACACAACTAACTGATCTATGGTATCTATGAAAGTGTATTAATGTATCTCACATGTGAGATGATGAGATGAACATGTGTATGTACAGTGCAAAATATATTAATAACCAGGGTGTTTTACTTGTTTTATTTTGCTGCCTGAAAGAGTTAATTCCTAGGCATGGAAGTGACAGCTTCTGTCTTGTAGGTGCCTTGTCGGCAATATAAAACACCAGTGTTAAGAAAATTACAGTCATAAAGGTTTTCCTGGTAGAATACAACTTCAGAGCTCAGGGGAGATCTATAAAAAAAGTCAATAGTTTGTGTATTTTAAAGGGAATATCTGCCCAAAAAATGACACCTACTTTCCAGTGGCTTCCTCCAGCCCCTAGCAGCTGCTATGTCCCTTGTTGCAGTTCCGCTCTCAGCCGCTGGGTCCCGGTCCCTGATGGTGCAGAGGCCGACCTCGCCAGGTTGTCCTCTACTCAGCCTGCGCAGTATACTCCACATCACATGCAAGTGATTGACAGCAGCGCTCGCGCAGGCGCAGTACAGGATGACCTGGTCTCTGTACCGTGAGTGACCGGGAGCCAGCGGCTGAGAGCAGAGCTGCAACAAGGGACATATCGGCTGCTAGGGGCTGGAGGAAGCCCCGGGTAAGTAGGTGTCATTTTTGGGGGGCAGCTCAGACATCACCTTTAAGGCTGGGACACTTAATAGGCTGCCTCTGATTTGAGACAGTAAAACATTTAACGTACTTTGTAAATGTTTTAGGAGTAGGAGGATAAATATAATTGTTTATCTCATCAGTTTATTTTCACCTCCGGTTCACTTTAAAGACAAATTCCAGCATTTTATTTTTATTTTAGTTATGACATTTGGGGGATTTAATGGCTGTCTGTGACCAATACCTCCTTGCTTTCGACTCCTTCTTTAACCTCCTTAGCGGTATGCCTGTCACTGTGTCGGGCATACCGCTTCCTGGCCCCAGGAGTCCCCCTTGTAAAATGAATGTGATCCAATGGCTGAAACCCCTTTAGCTAGCACTAGGCTAGCTAGTAAAAGTCCCAGGTACCCCCCAATCCCCGCTGATTGCCGCTGATCCCCCCCATTAATACATTATCCCCCCGGATCCAGCGATCGCGCAGCCTCCCGGCACAGCTTCGGTCTCTCTATAGGGAGGATCGGGTTTGCGCATGACGTCATGTGTGATCCTCCCCATAGAGAAGACCGGAGCTGTCCGGGGAGGCTGCGCCGATCGCTGGATCCAGGCTGGGTAATGTATAAACGGGGGAGCGGCGGAGATCGGGAGGTGCCAGGTATTTATACTAGTTAGCCTAGTGCTAGCTAAAGGGTTTCAGCCACTGGGGGGCACAAATTGGCAAAACCTCCTGAGCATGGTAACGCTCAGGAGGTTAAATAGGTTAAATATGGAAACCGGTAACCCCAGGAACAGGAAGTCAAAGTCAGAGATTCTAACACTTGTTGTTGTCTCTGCCACTCTTGTGAAGCTATCCACACTTCTTGTCTTTATAAGAATTGAACTGATGGTGATGGTCATCCGTGATAAGCAAACATGCAGATATTCTTTTCACATTAAATTTCATGAAAATTTTAAATTTGACTAGCTAGTGAAAATGCCATCTAAAATAATTTTGTAATATGTTTTTGATTTTTTTTTTTTCATGTGAATTTTCACATGCTTTTTGGAAATTTTCATTGGAAAAATTACCAATTTTTTTGTGTTTTTCACATCGGAAAGAAAAATGTATTTCCTTTGACTACACAAATACAGATATTTTCTCAAAATCGAAAATAGCATTTTCCATGGGAAAATGACATTGGTGAAAATTCGCAAGCGACACTAATGGTCCTGTCTAGGAGAACTCCTAGAGAAACATGTGATCAGTTTGGTCAGGCGATAGATATGTAAGACTGCGATTTGCACCATGTGCTAAAGCAGGATGTGATCGCAGCAAATCAGAGCTTTACAAATCTATCAGCTGACCAATCACATGCTTGTCCAGGAGTTCTCCTAGACCATTACTAGGAAGTAAATTCTCTAGGCTTTAAATCAAGGCGGCTGTACGGGGCTGTTTCAAACAAAAATCTTTACTAACGCACTTGTTACTGCTTATAGTGTGGCACACCTACAGAGTGGATGTTCAGGGGTAGGGAGTGTAAACATCTGCCATAGGCAGCAAGCTCTGGTATTGGAAGAGTACTTAGGAAGTGGTGGATGTACTGAGTTCAGATTCACTAGTTCCTGGGACCCACTAGAGCACTTTCAGCAACGGTTTATGGTTTCTAGGAATCAGCTGCGATACTAAAAGTGCTTCGATGCTAAAAGTGAATGGCCATGATCCCAAAGAAGCAATTTCATAATGGAAAGCAGGGTCCCAAATAGTTTTCCCAATTATTTTGATATCGGTCCGGAAATCGCTCTGCTTTTAAGTGCCAAAAGTCGGTCTTAGGCCTGGAACCCACTGAAAACAGCAAACGCAAAACGCTACCGCTAGAGTTTTGTCTGAGCGCTTTGCAAGCGGATTCATGCGCGTTTGCGGTCGCGTTTTGCAACATTGTATTTTTTTGCTCAGCGGTTGTGTAGCGTTTTGCGTTTTGCGTTTTTATCCTGATTGGTCCTGTGAATTATTTTTAATTTTGTTACAGTGTGCTGAACCGCAAAACGCTAGCAAAACCTATCAGTTTAGGTTTTGCTGAGCGTTTCTGCTAGCGTTTCAATACTTTACATTGAAGCGCTAACGCTCCCAAAATGCTGCATGTCCTGTGGAAGTTGCCCCATCCATTAACATCAGCTGAGCGTTTTGGCAAAACGCTAGCGTATCGCAGCGCTGCCAAAATGCTCAAAAAACCGCTCTTGTGGGTTCCAGCCCTAAAGGGAACCTAAACTGAGAAGGATATGGATTTTTACTTTTAAAATAATACCAGTTGCCTGACTCCCCTGCTGATCCTGTGTCTCTAATACTTTTAGCCACAGCCCCTCAACAAGCATGCAGATCAGGTGCTTTGACTGAAGTCAGACTGGATTAGCTGAATGCTTGTTTCAGGTGTGTGATTCAGTCACTACTGCAGCCAAAGAGATCAGCAGGACTGATAAGCTCTGTTAAGGTTCTCTTTAAAGAGAAACTCCAACCTAGAATTGAACTTTATCCCAATCAGTAGCTGATACCCCCTTTTACATGAGAAATAGAATGCTTTTCACAAACAGACCATCAGGGGGCTCTGTTTGACTGATTTTGTGCTGAAACCCCTCCCACAAGAAGCTCTGAGTACCGCGGTACTCTGGGCAAACTGCTACAATGTAACAATGTTCACAGACAGGAATTAGTTGTTTACAGCTGTATCTAACAGCCAAAACAGCTAGGAGCAGCTACATAACCTGCCCACAGTAAAAATGTCGCCATGTAATACATGTCAGAATGTGAATCTGGGAGAGGAAAGATTTTACAATGCGCAAACACTGACTAAATCATTTATACACAATTATGGTAAAAAATTAAGCACTTTTTTTACTACATTATTTTCACTGGAGTTCCTCTTTAAGGTATACATTAAAGGGATGCAGAGTTTTGTAGTGTATGCTTCACTTTTGAAAGTGTTTGCACTTGTACCCTCCTCTCTCTCTACCTCTTCGATTCTATTCTGACCCTCTGCAAAATGGCAGTCGTGAGCTGTACCCAGTTTGAACTGCTGCTGGGTAGGGTTTGACTTTAGATCCACACAAACTTGAGTTCTGTGGCACTGGAGAGAAGCTCCACCTATTTACTTTCCTGGGCACATCTGCAGTGATTGCACCTCTGTTGGGGCCAGTTCTAACGGACATTTCCCTGGTCCTTTTTGCAGACATATCTTTTTTTTACAGAAGGAAGCAGTACTTTTACCGATGGTGCGCATGGTCGTTATCTTTTACCGTCGTTTGTGCGATCGCCGCGTTTGTGCACTCCCGACTGCTGAAACCGCCATCCTTCTCAGCAACGTATGGGACCCCGATCACCTTTGTTTTTTAACAAATTAACGCAAATTAACAATACCCCCCGCAATAGCATGGGACCTCCTTGGTTCCCAAACCCCATGTGATCGTGAGTCAGCGAATGGCAGCAGAGAGTGTTCTGCTGTGAAGCGGCCTCTGGAAGCAGGGGAAAAATTACACATGCTGCTGCAGACAGTTTTCGTGAGAGAATGGGGAGGTTTCTTTGCTAATTGGCTGGTTGGGAAAAGCGGGGTGGAGGTGCCCCCTTCTGAGTGCGATGGCAGGGGTGATTTCTACGCCCATGGATGCACCCGTCGGAAAGTCATTTTTGAACCTCTGGTGGGCGCCGCTGAAAGACGGCATGAACTGCCCGCCACGGGAGGATGCCCCTGCGAACCTGGGCTTACGGTCTTCTTCAATTGGAAGACCTTCATCAGTGAGCTCTCATATAAAGCAATAGGGGCATTCTTCTGACCCGTGTCATTTAGAGGCTGTGCAGGCATAACTCGGGGTCAGACAGCAGAGGCAGGCCATACTGTATGTACAGAAGCTTAAAGGGAATGTCCGAGGTAATGTCCGGGACCCATCCAGTGCAAGATGCCGACCTGGCGAGTACTACTGCGCCTGCGCAGAACACTCCAGATGATGTCAGTGTGACCGCAAGCGGCTCTCGCGCAGGCACAGTAGATGCCGACCTGGCGAGGAGGGGGACTCCTGGGCCACAAGCTGGGAGCCGAGCTGCGGCGAGGACACAGGACGGTTGTCAGGGGCTGGAGAAAGCTTCGGGTAAGTAGAGTCTTTTTTTTTTAACTACCTAGGACATTCCCTTTAATAGAGTGACCAGATTTTTGTTGGTTGTACCTGGGACGGAGGTGGGGGCGGCGGTGGGGGGGAGGGGGCGGCGCGCAGCGCCCTGAGAAAAGGGCGTGGCCATGACATTGTATGGACGGAGCTAACATAATGATGTAACAGCGAGGCATAAGAAAGCAGTGTTTACGCCATGATGTGGTCAAACGCGGATTCGCATCATGGGTGTTCAGAAACTGTGTGATGCTATTTAATAGTATACCATAACCCCAAAGCAGCAAACATAGCCAACTATGACCATTAAATAATAAATGCAGCAACAGTTACCCCAGACACCAGAAAATAAATGCAATGTGGGCAACATGTCAGCACAAAATAAACGCAATGGGCAACATGTCAGCACAAAATAAACACAATGTGGGCAACATGTCAGCAGAAAATAAACGCAATGTGGGCACATTTCAGCACAAAATAAACGCAATCTGGGCACATTTTGGCACAAAATAAACGCAATCTGGGCACATTTTGGCACAAAATAAACGCAATCTGGGCACATTTCGGCACAAAATAAACGCAATCTGGGCACATTTCGGCACAAAATAAACGCAATCTGGGCACATTTCAGCACAAAATAAACGCAATCTGGGCACATTTCACCTGGGAAAAAAAAGAATTTACTCACCTGGCAGAAGTCTCCTCTGGCGTGCAGCTCCCCCGGACGATTCTCCTGCAACACAGCTCCCGCGCTGACAGGCAGAGCAGGGCTACGGCAAGATGGCGCCCGAAGCCCTGTACTGGAGACACAAATAGTCTCCAGTACAGGACTTCGGCAGCCATCTTACCGTAGCCCTGCTCACCTGCCGGTGTCGGAACACCGGAAGACACTAAGGAGGCTGGAGCGGGGCTGCAGGCAATGAACTGGCACGGCATCTATAGACGCCGCTGCCAGTTCATGCAGATACGGTGGCCAGCGTCCCGAGGCCGGGACATCCCGCTGCTAAAAGCGGGACGTTTCCCGGGACCTCATGCAGCCTGGGACAGCGCCCCCCGAAGACGGGACGTGTCCCGGGCAATCCGGGACGTATGGTCACTGTACCTTTAGGAACAAAAACAGTGGGATCTAATTGCAACAATTTCAGAACTTAATAGGCTATTACCTTTCAACTTTGACCACATTGAAAACTATCCTGTCTGATTTATGGGACTGATGTTACACTTTAAAGAAGGCCTCCAGTTTAATGGGGAAAGTCATTTCCCATCGAGCTGTGGCCTCTAAACAATCTTACTAGTCAAACACATTGAGGACAATGACTCCTGCAAATCCTTGACCTGCATGTATTCACATGGCCGTGTGTTTCCTGGACAGCAGATTATGTCACTGGGTCATCGTCAGTGCGCTGTGTTGTACGTGACTGAGCAAGAGGAGCATAGAGGACCTGTCACTCCAATCCCTGCCTACATCAGAGGCCTCTACTGCAAACATTCCACAGCATCTACTGCAAATGGCAACAAGACAATAAGGAAATGAAAGAACATTACTAAGCAGATACATACCCAGAGTGGGATAAATGTCTTGTGTGGTCAGGAGTAGAACAAGTAGGAGAGGACTCGTTGCAGCTCAAGTGGCAACTAGAAAAGTGGTTCACCAGGAAGTATCTGACTAAGGCTTAGGCCCCGTTCACATCTAAATTTGCAAACCTCTAGCACTTAGCGCTAGCGTTTTGCTCGATTGATTTTACCACGATTAGCACGGTACAAATCACTGGACCCTTCCGTGATTTCATAGCAATCGCAGTCAGCGCTTTATAAGCACTGTACCAGAATCGCTCCAAAAATGCTGCAGGTAACGCGTTTGTGATTGGTGCTAGTCGCAAAACGCCCGTGATTGGCGCCAACCTCTTAACAGAAAAATATGACTATGGGAGCTAGTCGGGACATTTGAATATATTCATTACAAACAGCAAAGAAGTACAATGGACAAAACTCAGCGTATTGTGAATGATTCCAAGTTTACTTTAAAGTGTAATTGTTGGGCATAAAATCAAAAATCAATTCTTTATTTTTATCTGGTAAACAAGTAATAAGGATGTTAACCAGGTAATCCAAAAGTTGAAATCATTATTACTTTTCTTGTTGATAAATGATCATTCCCCAGTTTACCTGACTCTTATTTGGTACACAAAAAATTTGGTATGCAAAAAGGAAGTTGCAGGGCATGCTGGGTTTTCCTTTTTTGCTTCTCTAATTTCCACTCAGACTTAACTAATGCAACCTGATTGGCTGAAGCCTCTTTCCCTCCTGTTTTCCCCTCCCACACCCCTGTTCCTCTCTGGCCAATATTTCTCATGCTGAGACAATGCACTTTCTATAGTGAAGGGCGGGCAAATCGGGCAGAGGAGAGTAAGGAAGGAAATGACACCAGGATTGGCTTCAAAATAGCCACAGTTAAAATGGGAAATGCTAAGAAGGATTTTCTCTTTTTTTACTGTAGAAAAATCACTAAAATGCCAGTGGACATGGGCAGTGCAGTACATATGTTATGTAAGTAGAGCAAGTATTTATTTACTTATACATGTGGGGTTTTTTTCTGAGATAGTATGGCTGACAGCTCCTCTTTAAAGAGAAACTCCAACCAAGAATTGAACTTTATCCCAATCAGTAGCTGATACCCCCTTTTACATGAGAAATAGAATGATTTTCACAAACAGACCATCAGGGGGCGCTGTGTGACTGATTTTGTGCTGAAACCACTCCCACTAGAGGCTCTGAATACCAGGTACTCCTGGCAAACTGCCACAATGTAACAATGTTCACAGACAGGAAATGGCTGCTTACAGCTGTCTAACAGCCAGAACAGCTAGAAACAGCTACATAACCTGCCCACAGTAACAATGTCACCATGTAATAAATGTCAGAATGTGAATCAGGGATTTAAAAGATTTTACAATGCGCAAACACTGACTAAATCATTTATACATAATTATTGTAAAAATGAAGCACTTTTTTTTATTACATTATTTTCACTGGAGTTCCTCTTTAATACACATAAAAAAATCAGAGGCAGCACTTAGGCTTGAAAAGGGGAATGCCAGCTTGAGTATTTCCCGTATTGCAAGGAAAGATTTACAGGTGGAGGTCGTATAACTCATTATTTTTTTTTCTCTTTCAAAGGAAGTTTTGTCAGCAGATCTGCTGCGTCTCCATAAATTCTAAGTCTGGACAACAATCTTGGTGTTAATTGTTGCGGTCTGTTTATAGCAATGCGCTGGCCCGCATCTCCCCAGTGTGATGCAGAACTTCCATGCATGCCCTTAACTAACCGATACACCCTGCCTTCACCCTCCGCTTCTTTCAGGGTCTGTGGACTCCAGCCAGGCAGGGAAATGTTCCAATCAGGAGATCTAGTACATGCTGGTATAGATAAGGAATTCCGGCATAAAGCAAAACAAAGAAAAATGCACCAAGTAAACAGCATACAAGTGTGGGTGGGTGAGAGATAACTTAAAGAGGAACTGTAGTGAAAATAAAACAAATAAAATTGCTTATTTTTTAGTTATTTATAGATTATTTAGTCAGTGTTTTCCCATTGTAAAATCTTTCCTTCCCTTGATTAAAGGTGGTAACATCTTTAGTCCAGCCAGGTGATCTGTGTGGAATGTTCGTTACTGAGAGTTCTATGCACAGAGAGGGAGATGTTGCTTGCTTGGCAGTTGGAAAAATACGGTATTTCCCACAATGCAATGAGGTTCACAGACCGCAAACTGTCAGGACCATGGTCATGACATCACACTGTGGGAGGAGTTCACCACAATATCAGCTATGCAGGCCCCCCGATGATCTGTTTGAGAAAAGGTAATGATTTCACGTGGGAAAGGGGGTATCAGCTACTGATTGGGATGAAATTTAATCCCTTGGTTAAAGTTCCTCTTTAAAGAGACACTGAAGCGAAAAAAAAATGATGATGATATGATTTGTATGTGTAGTACAGCTAAGAAATAAAACATTAAGATCAGATACATCAGTCTAATTGTTTTCAGTACAGGAAGAGTTGAGAAACTCCAGTTGTTATCTCTATGCAAACAAGCCATTAAGCTCTCCAACTAAGTTAGTTGTGGAGAGGGCTGTTATCTGACTTTTATTATCTCAACTGTTCCTGGACTATTTACTTTTCCTCTGCTAGAGGAGGGGTCATTACTTCACAGACTGCTCTGAAAGACTCATTTTGAATGCTGAGTGTTGTGTAATCTGCACATATTATAGAATGATGCAATGTTAGAAAAAACACTATATACCTGAAAATAAAAGTATGAGAATATTTTCTTTGCTGCTAATCTTCTAGTAATTATTCATAGTACACAACCAATTCACTATATCATATTTTTTTTTTCGCTTCAGTGTCTCTTTAAATACATTAAATTCAGATTGGTGGAAGCGGAACATTATACATTACCTGCTTCCGGGGGTGGCACAGGTTCTCCTCACTACTCTTCTGTGTAGCCAGGCGACGGACAGCCAATCACCATGCAGCATATGATGCCTGTCACATGATGGGAGCCACATGGGAATTGGCTGCACACCTACACAGAGGGGAGTTCTGCCGCTGTAAGCAGGACATGAATAACATTCTGCTTAGCCTGCTCAGCATTTAACTCTGAATTTGCTGATAGGATCGGGACCCTGGTCGGCGGGGTTGGAAGATGTAGGCTTTGGGTCCAACCACCAGATATTTGCTAGGGGGCCCGGTAGGTTGTAGTTACGCCCCTGTTTGGTGCTGAAATCCTCTGTCTCTGTTTCTTCTTCATGTGTCCCCCTCTAGAACTGATGTACAAATCTGTTTAAATATAAATACCTGCTTTTAAATATTTTTACAAAATTTTCAACTTTATTCTCAGCACCTAAAATGATAATATAAAGAAAAAATAATGTTGATAGAAAACAACAACACTACATGCGATTCCGATTTTTTTATACAATCCGATTTTTGATTCCGAGTAAAAAACGTAGCAGCATGCAGGTACTTTTTTAAAAATCGGAATCAAAATTCGGATCGTATAAAAAAATCAGAATCGCATGTAGTTTGCAAGAGGCCTAAAGGTTTTGATCAGGAATTGCACATGTGATTAGGGGTGAGGCAAGGGTGTGATTAGAGGTATGACAAGGGCGTGTCCCTCTTTTTTATCTACAAACAGTTGGGAGATATACTAATTTTTACTCCTTGAATAATTGTGTTCCTTTCCTATTGTTTATAGGGCATTCCTCAAGCCAAATACTTTTTTTGTTTTGTTTTAATACTCTAATTCCCTATAAACTAAACAAGCCTCGCCCACAGCTCCTCCAGCGCCTTGGCACTCTGAGACCCATGTAGCAAGGGCTTAGGGGAGCTCAGTCTGGGCAGGAGGAGGTGTTACTAGCTAGAGATTTCAGAGGCAGAGGGGAGGAAGAGAGGGGAGTGAAGTTTTCACAGGTTGAGGGGTGGAGATGCAGAGCAGCTTGCCTGTGTGTAATGTGACAAACAGAACATGGCTGCTCCCATTGTATCACAGAAGAAATAATCATATACCGTAAGCAGTGCATATGGACCCCCTGGAAGCCCCATGGAAGTTGCAACGCTTTGGCCAGGGATCGCTACACAGCTGCAATATTGCTGTATGAAGATCCCTGGCAACTTATGTTCAGAGTGTGGGAAATTAAAAAAAAACACCAATTTTGCAGGTTATGTCAAGAAGAACAGTGGGAACAAGAGGAAAAGACATTTTTCAAAAAGACCTTATCGTTTTTGAGAAAATAAATTTTAAAATTACAAAAGGAAAAAAGTATACATTTAAATGCAGTAAATTATAGATGATGTATCAACCTAACGGTAGTGAAACATATATCAAAAGAAAGAGCAATGATGGGGTTTCCGGGGGGGCGTAAGCAGTGCATATGGACCCCCTGGAAGCCCCATGGAAGTGGCAACGCTTTGGTCAGGGATCGCTACACAGCTGCAATATTGCTGTACGAAGATCCCTGGCAACTTATGTTCAGAGTGTGGGAAATAAAAAATAAAAAAAAAACACTTTTCACTTTGTAAATGTGTTGAAGAAGAAAACCCATGAAAAATGTGGGATTCAGTGACAAAACAATCTGCCCTACACCTTTATAAATATGCTCCATCAAGCCCTTTTCCTGATGACCTTCTGCCAGTGCCCCACACTGTGAGACAGGACATCAGTCATCTGTCTGGGCCTAAGGAATAACTCATCATTATCATGACATAATTTGGCATAATAAGGTGTTCAGGAAACGCCTCTCCTTGTACCGCTGTAAGTTTGCTAATATTTCCATGATTGCCGTTATCACAGTTAGACTTCCTATGAAGTGTACCTGCTACATGCAGATAAGAAAGGCATTGACCTAGCCAAAAACAGCATTGGGAGTCTGCCCAATGTAGATCCTCCATTCTGTTCAAATCTGCACTACAATAGCTAGTTTGAAGAGTACCTGTATTATATTATCCCACTTATAAATGATAATGTATGCCCAATCACAGAAAGGACTCTCATTGCGAACAGGCTGAAGCCAACACACTATTATTTATAAAAAAAAATAGTTCTGATTGCATTTTGTATTGTAGAGCCAAAATTACTATTTTATGAACATGTTCTGTGCTGCCTGAAATGCCGTATGCTCTCTCAGAATCAGAAACAGCGTTATTCGCTAAGTACGACAGTTATCCGACAGTCGGAATTGTTGGCAGTACACACGGCATTGGTCAAAGTGCAAATGAGAGACAGTAAATAGCAAACATTGACATTGTTGAAGACAGATATATAGAAATTAAAGTAAGCCTGTGAGGTTCGTACCCACCTTGCGATTTTCCAGATGACCAGGTATTTTTTTGAGTGAGCGATGAGCGGTCTTTTCCACGATCTTGCAATGCGGGTCCAGGCTTCCGATCACAGGAAAATCATTTAGCGTCGTGGGGTCGATAACCACTGTCACAGTGGATCGGATCTTTAAATCTGAATACTCACCACCTGATGGGTCCAGCAAAGAGCATTTGGCGATTCCTCTTCCTGCTCGTGATGTCACACTATGGCACACAACGGGCACAAAGTCAAGGGATTACGCTATGGAGTCATCTGGGATCTTAAAGATCCAATCTGTCATGACGGTTGTTATTGGCGCACAATGCTAATCATCATTTGCGTAATCTCACACCTGTACCCACATCGCAAGATCGCAGAAATGACTGCTTGTTGTTCAAAGAATCGCCAGTCATTGGAAAAATTGCTTGGTGGGTACGGGCTTTTAGATCTCTGACGACTTCCATGCAAAGTTCAGCGATTGTTTTCATTTGCACCTGTTGGGTGGCATCGCGCACACCCGCCATCCGGAAGATGGATCGGGGAGAACTCGTTGCCGTGGGACGCCACTGGGATCACGAGGTGAGTATGTAGCTGTAGGGAGAATAAGAGTCCTTGAGGGGTACTTAACTCAGGAAAGGGAAGCCTCTGGATCCTAATAAGGCTTCCCCCATCCTCCTCCATCCACTCGATCCTGTGCTGGGACTCCTGAATGATCTAAGGCCATAACAATCCTGTGAGCACCTGCACAAGGCTCTCACTGGACTGTTAGGCCTCAATTCACTAAGGTTATCTCCTGTCTTTAATAACATTTCTACAGTTATCACCATGGTGATAAGGCATGTAGTAAATGTTTCCTGAATACTACATGCCTTATCACCATGGAGATAACTCTAGAAACGTTATTAAAGACAGGAGATAACCTTAGTGAATTGAGAGTCCAGGAGCCCAGACTAAGGATATTATTGATGGGCAAACTAATGAGGAGCGAATATAGAACTGGAGATACCACTGATGTATACAGCAACCAGAGGCGCCATGTGTTTAGGGATGCGCAGCCTTCCCCCCACTTTTTCTTTACTTATTTTTACTCTGGCGCCTTTGTTTGCTGTATACATTGCTTGAGTTCACCCTTGGGGTGTTTTGCTGTTTTTCTGATCTATGGAGAGTGACTTTTTAATCCTGAGTGAGGACAGGTCTAATCTCCCCACCTGCGTTTACAGTGGTTGCCTATGAGGTAACCTTGGTTTCTGAGTAATACTATACTTACCTTTAATTATCCATTCGATTACCAATACTTGTTACACCATATTGGGCTCTCAGTGTCCCTTCTTTTGTCGCTACTACTAGGACACAGCATATTTGCTGTACAGCCATAGTTACAGTTGTGCCTACATACTGTCTGTTGTACTAAACTTTGTGAGCCGCTGCCAGTTGCTTCTCCCATTTCTCAGGCTTATCTGTAGTCAAATATTCCCAACTATGGATATGACTTTAAGCAGCTGACATATGAAGCAGCATTATGATTTACTGCATCTTCTACCTAGCTCTGAATTATTTAATTGTGCAGCCTTTATAACATAGCTTCCAGTGTTCCCTGTGTCAGGGTTAATAACAGCGCTGTTATGAAAATATAACAGGGATGCACCCTGTCCTGTCTGCTGCTGCAGGCCCAGACCGCCCTTGTGCTGTGTGGATAGCGGGAACTGGAAGTTCCTGTACTTCTTGGCCCAGCAGGGAAGGTCTCTTAATCACATATTGTCAGCAGTGAATTGGACTCCTGGAATCATTATGGTTGGTCAATAGATTGTAAGCTCATAAAGTTTGGGATCTCCCCTTATGTTTCTCGTCTTTGCTGCATAAGTTTTACCAAAATGTGTGCAGTTTGTGTTATCTGTACACAATATGTATTAAAGTGAATGGGAACCACATTTAAAAAAATGAGACAGATACTTACCCAAGGAGAGGGAAGGCTCTGGGTCCTATAGAGCTTTCCGGCTCCTCTCATGGTCCCCTCGTTCCAGTGCTGGCTCGCCCAGTAGCAGTATTTGGCTAATTTAGTCAAATACTGCTTTACCCGGTCGAAGTAGGCTTCAGAAGTCTTCAGGGAGCCCGAGTGCTCCTGAAGAAGGGCAGCCCTGTACCGCACCTGCGCAAGCACACTCTCTTGCACGCTCTCGTGTGTGCAGTATGGAGCCGCACGTCTTGGGGAGGACACGGCTCCCAAAGACTTCCAAATACCTTTTTGGTGGGGAGTTGAAACGGGGGGGGGGGCCAGCACAGGATAGAAGGCACCGAGAGAGGAGGCGGAAGTCTCTATGACCCAGAGCCTTCCCTCTCCTTAGGTAAGTATTTGCTTCATTTTTTTAAAAATGCGGTTCCCATTCACTTTAAAGTACTGTACCGTTGGATGTCCCTATTGTACTTTGCATGAACATATATTATTATTATTAGGTACTAGTCATTGTAGCCCATTACATAATGGGCACTGAACTGTGGTGCCTGCGCAGCCAGCAATCTGCGAGCACATGCGTCCTGCACCTGACCCCCACGCGCAAATGTCATGTGGCCACGTCTCTGCTTCTGCACAATGCGGAGGCACACACACACACACGCCTCTATGCAGAAACCAGGCATTTTATTGAGTAGGATTTATATGGTGTTGATTTCTTCCGCAACAATTTAACAAGTATATAGTCATATCTCTAACTGTATGGATTTCAATTGCGCCGGGATGGTTCCATGAGAGCCCCCGACGCCAGGCACCAACCGCGAAGATCCAACCACGCTCGCCCAGGGGAGAGACGCTCATCGACCACTGTGAGCCGCTTGTCCATCTGCATCAGCTGGTGGGGTAGTGGTAATGTTTCTGATGGTGCATTGGCAACTTCTCTGGTGTAGTGGTATTGTGGTGTAATGGTGGTGTCTTTGGTGGTGCATTTGCAATATCTCTGATGGTGTAGTGGTGTAGTAGTAACGCGGTGAAATTGTGTTGTCTGTGGTGGTGTAGTGGTCCTCTCTCTGATGGTGAAGTGGTAATGTGATGAACCGGTGTTTTCTCTGGTGGTGCATTGGCAATGTCTCTGTTGGTGCAGAGGTAATGTGGTGAAATTGTGTTGTGGTGAAGTAGTACAATCTCTGGTGGTGTAGAGTTAATATTTGTGTTGTAATGAACATACCCTTGATGATGTTCCCGTTGGTGATGTAGTAGTAGTGTTCTGCTAATATACATGGTGATGTGTTGGTAATGTTCCTGCAAATATCCTTTAGTGATGTTGTGGTAATGTTCCTGGTGGTTTAGTGGTGAAGTTCTTTCTCTTGTCCTTGTTGAAGATCTGGTATTTTGTCTGGTAGTATAGTGGTTACTTTCCTGGAGATGTCCCTGGTGTTTGTCTACAATGAATCCAATGAGGTTAACTGCATGCACATTAAAAGGCATACCTATTATGGCACCATGTATTTAGAAATGGTCCTTACGGTTTTGCTTTGAATTAGATGTGAACTCATTGTGAGTGAAGGACCTGCTATGTAACTGTAATTGTCCATCACTGCACCTGGAAGTGCTAAGAACAAGACATCAGCTTTATGTTCACTTTGAATTTTTTATCATGAGTTCAGGTCCACTTTAAAATCTGAGCAAACGTGAGTTGGAAAACAGATGCATTTAGCATGCAAAAAGGATTTCATGGCACAGCTGGTCACTTCTGAAGCCCAAGGACATTTCCGGTGACAGACCTTCAAAGTCTGATACTATCCCTCCAAGCTGCTGACCGCTGGCAGCTCCTCTGTTAATTCAGTTTCCAATGCTTGCTTGGTTTAGGATGTGGTATTGTTTTAGGAACAAACCGCTCTATTGTAAGCAGACACGTTAAAATGGTAGTAGTGTGTTATGGAATAAAGGACAAATGTTGCAGTTATTATAGACCTATACAATAAGACCAAGGAGAAACCATAGGGGTGACCTCAAGTCCACACATGGACTGAAAAAGCTGTAGGGTTAAGTACAAACACCAGTTCTTGGCCATTAGATTAGATAGCACACAATGAGGCAAAGTATTCCGTCTATTGATCGAATGTATGGGAAGCCCTCTTAATTGAGCTTGTAGTGACCCTATTCATGAGAAAGTTCCCAGATTGCCTACAGCAAGACTCTTTATTGACTAGGGCCCTTTTAATAATGGCTCGGTTTCAAGCACGGGAACAAGCTGTGTTTCATGGCAATCAGAACAATAGAAGAGGTTGTTGATGGAAGAATTCTGGAGCCCCGGCATTCTACGCGAGAAGGTTCTCCATGGCCAGACAATTAACTGGTCTGTGGAGGCTTAGATTTCATGATAACGCCAAGCATAAGGAATGCCAAGCCACTGTGACCTACTTTGTAGTACTTATTGTTAAAAGGAACCTGTTTGTGATGCATAAAGCTTTATTGTTTTGGTTTGAATTTTCAATAGATGTGGTTAACCTATTCCTGCCATAATGCTATGTTTAGGAAACTCCAGTCTTCTCTTATAATGAGCTTATCGGGTAGACTGTTGTCTATCAGCATGTGGGACATCGTAAATAGTGATGAGCCTAATCTGCCAATTACAATTATGTGAAATTTCAAGTAATTTTTTGCAATTATGTCCATACGTAATTACGGTTTGTACATGCAATTGATTTTGCGTAATCCATCTGTAATTTTGCGTAGTTAAAATAAATTTTGCGTAATTTTGTGCCGACTTTAGGGGTTAGTACAGTGGGATGCGAAAGTTTTGGCAACCTTGTTAATCATCATGATTTTCCTGTATACATCATTGGTTGTTACGATAAAAAATGTCAGTCAAATATATCATATAGGAGACACACACAGTGATATTTGAGAAGTGAAATGAAGTTTATTGGATTTACAGAAGGTGCACAATAATTGTTTAAATAAAATTAGGTATGCTTGAGGTATGCTAAAGAACATTTGGACAAGCCAGCTTCATTTTGGAATAAGGTTCTGTGAACTGATGAAACTAAAATTGAGATATTTGGGAATAACAAGAGGCGCTATGCATGGAGAAAAAGAACACAGTATTCCAAGAAAAACACCTGCTACCTACAGAAAAATATGGTAGTGGTTCCATCATGCTGTGGGGCTGTGTGGCCAGTGCAGGGACTGGGAAACTTGTCAAAGTTGAGGGACGCATGGATTCCACTCAGTATCAGCAGATTCTGGAGACCAATGTCCAGGAATCACTGACAAAGCTGAAGCTGTGCTAGGGCTGGATCGTTCAACAGGACAATGACCCTAAACACTGATTAAAATCTACTAAGACATTCATGCAGAGGAACAAGTACAATGTTCTGGAATGGCCATCTCAGTCCCCAGAACTGAATATAATTAAAAATCTGTGGTGTGAGTTAGAGAGCTGTCCATGCTCGGAAGCCATCAAATGTGAATGAACTAGAGATGTTTTGTAAAGGGGAATGGTCCAAAATACCTTCAACCAGAATCCAGACTCTCATTGGAACCTACAGAAAGCGCTTAGAGCAGGGGTCTCAAACTCGCGGCCCGCGGGCCATTTGCGGCCCTCGATACAATATTTTGTGGCCCTCGCCAGCAAAAGCTTCCTTATAGTTCGCTTCAGTGCTCCCAAGTAATCCGCCGCATCCCCGCCGCTAAACAAGGGCTGCAGAGCCCCCAAATCACCCGGGGGGCAATCCAAAGGCATTTCCTGGAAGGGGCAGAGCTTTCAGCTTCAGCTCTGCCCCTCCTGACGTCAGTAGCCGCACGGATCGCCGCCTCTCCCCGCCCCTCTCTGTGAAGGAAGAGTAAGAGGGGCGGGCAGAGGCGGCGATGCGCCGCGATTGTGAAATTCCTTATGCGGCCCAGCCTCATCCTGACTTTGCCTCCTGCGGCCCCCCAGGTAAATTGAGTTTGAGACCCCTGGTTTAGAGGCTATAATTTCTGCAAAAGGAGGATCTACTAAATATTGATTTCATTTATTTTTTGTGGTGCCCAAATTTATTCACCTGCCTAATTTTGTTTAAACAATTATTGCGCACATTCTGTAAATCCAATAAACTTCATTTCACTTCTCAAATATCACTGTGTGTGTCTCCTATATGATATATTTAACTGACATTTTTTATTGTAACAATCCCACTGTAGCAAAGCCCCATTACATGCTATCATCACCAAAATTGCTATGTATGTTAAGGGGAATATTGGGAACAAGTCAAGTTTTAAAACATAACTTTTCATTTTTCAGATAATCGTTTTTGAAAATGCAAAGGAAAAAGGGTTTTTAAACTTTTATTGTTTTGAGTTTCAAAACCATTTTTCCTTTGCATTTTCAAACTCCATTATCTCAAAATCTACAAGTCTTTTTGAAAAATTAATACGTAGCAATGATAGTACACATGGGAACTTGGCTATTAAAGAGGAGCTGTTAGGTATAAGGTCTCAGAGAAAAAAAACACATATATCAGTAGCTAAAGATTGGCTGTTCTTCCATTACATATGCATTTCACTGTCCACGTTTGGATTTCACAGAATTTTTATATAGTGTATGCAGAGATTGATGCTCCTGACAGCTCATGGCAGGTTCCATGTTTGTCTGTCTCCTATGAAGCCAAATGTGTCGTCATGTCCTCCCTGCTTCCTGATGATTCCACTCACAGAAAAGCTCATACTGAATAACAGTACTGTGCAGTGAATATTAATTAGCCATGTGGCTAGGAACAATAGCGGACTCCTGCAGTGTACTCTGCCCTGAGATTTATCAGTGCTGTGCGCAGGACTGAGTTACATGCTATTGTAACTTGACCCTGTAACTTCTCATTAGCAGCCGAAGGGAGGGCCCCAGAATGCTTTGCAGTATGGTATGCGGCTTTCGGCTTCTTAAGAGCTTGGGAATAACAGCTTTGCTGATAAGCACACATCAAATGAAAGAGAGATTTTTATCTTCAGTGTTGCCTTTTTGGCTTCCTTCTAAACTGTTTAACCCTCCTGGCGGTATAAAAAAATCCGCCAGGAGGGAGCGCAGCAGTTTTTTTTTTTTATTTTTTTTTCCTATATCATGTAGCGAGCCCAGGGTTCCGTTAACCAAGCATCTTTGGCTGAAGTCGCGCATGTGCGGCCCGTCCGCACACCCGGTGCAATTACGTTCCCTTTGCCGTAAGCGTGCTGCACATTCACGGTTTAGTCTTTCGGGAACCACGCAGTACAATCCATGGAAAACTTGTTTATTGATATTTTGGGAATGAAGGAGCAATGGCATTAAGAAAGCAATCATCTAAACTGTAATAGTGTGCGCAACTATTTTTAAGACATAATTTTACTTTTTGTTTTGATATTTTGTTGGGAAATTATCAAACTGAATGAAATGCACTTTAAGGCTCCTTTTATACTTGTCCCAAAAACCTGTGTTGTTACCCTCTGCAGACGCAAAATGCCTCTAAGGCAGTGTAAGTCAGTGGGACCCAGTACACAATGCGGTGCAATTCGCCTGAAACAGCGCGTTACCGTGCGACCTCTGTGCCAATGGAATGCATGGAAGTCAATGGGCGATGCAGAAATCTTACATTTGTTAGCGGAGTTGCAGCACATATGCACAGAAAGACGCAAATAAGCCGGGAATCCCAATGACGTGCTTCCTGTCCAGCAGGGAGTAGGTCACTGGGCGAGGTGCGGCGGTGGGTGTGCAAGGGTTGTGCGAGGGGTCGCTATGCATATGTCCCTGTCAGCACACTCTGCCGCAGGCTCATATTAATGTAGTTTTGGCCGTTGCGGTTCGATGCAATAGGAGGGCAGCATCGCACGGCAAACGCTAGCCTCAGATATGAAACTGGCCTCAAACAGATCATTTTTCTTTTTAAAAGTCAAAGGATCTAATTTTACCATGTTTTGAGTTATTTTCTTTTTCAGTTTGATCATCATTTTTTTAACTGGAAAATGGATACATGTGAGTTAAGACTAGCGGATTTGAATTGGATGCAAATAAAAAGTTGTGATTATGCTAATTTTATGTAAATTTGTGCAACTTGTAAATGTACCAAACAAATGCGACAGTTTATTTTTTATCTTATCTTTGCTATGCTAGCGGCCATATGCCCAGTAGCCCAGGTCTGCGGTTCTTCTTTTGTTTCCGGTGCCATTTCCCGCATTCTGGTTTGCCAGAGAGTGTTAGTCATGTGCTTAATGCGTACCTAAAGCAACATGTGACATGGTGAGATAAGCATAGGTATGTATAGTACTAGCTCTATTAGCCCTACTAGGAAATGGTCTGTAACCCCTTTCTATTTTTCTGCACTGTGTATTAAAAATAACTTGAGTTGTTATCTCTGCAAATGAGCTTGTTGAACAGCTTGTGGAATTTAGCCTGCTGTCCTGAAAAGTAAATAGACGCAAAACACTTTCATCTTGCCATGGAAACAATGCTGATGAAGTTTCCGTGTTGTAATGGTTACTATTTCTGTTAGTTTTGCAGCTGTATGAAGCAGATTTGACAGCAGACTGTCATGACTACTGTTTAGAATTTAGTCTTAAAAATGCATAAAACACATGCAATGAGTTATATCATAAGTTTATTTTCATTTCAGGATTCCTTGAGGCCGGTTTTAAACCTGGCCATAGCGTTGCTCCTCCCCCATTGCATCGCAGTGCTTAAAACATGATTCATATCACCCTGCAGCAGAGTGCGACAACAGGGTCATATGCATAGCGTGCACCCCACCCTTTAAATTAACATATTTCTTACAAATGCTATAATGCAATAAAACTGATATTAATAGAAAGGACCAGTGTGGTTTAAATAATTAAATAATAATATTTTTCTTATGAATACTTTGTGATGTGCATGTCTAGGGGTGTGGCTAGGGGTGTGACCAGAGGCATGGTAAGGGTGTGTCTTAAAGTTTCCCTCTTTCTTAACTCAAACATTTGGAAAGTATACATACACATCCCCCCCCTTCCCTTCTCCCACCCCAAACACCATACAGAGACCACACACACACACACACACACACACACACACACACACACACACACACACACACACACACACACACACACACACACACACACACACACACACACACACACACACACACACACACACACACACACACACACATATCCCCATACACACCACACACACTATGCAACAATGGGCTGTATGCTTACTAAGCTATCTAATGGTATAATTATTTCTGTGCTTGGAGTTGGACTTTAGCTTCTTTATCAAACATATCACAGTATAATCTCTTTATAATAAACTCGAGTATAGTAAACATTCAGGTATAGTGAACTACATCTCCATTATAAGTGTATGGGAGCAACGCCTTGTATAGTACACCCGGATATAATAAAACTTCTTTCCTGGCCCCTATGTGACGCTGACTCTGGATATAGTAAAAAGTGGGCAGTGCATGTGTCATATGTCAGTGTGAAACCCATGGTCTACTGCTCTCTTTAGGCTGGTGCTGGAAGTCTCGCCCACGGAGGTATCAGAGCCACTCACAGGAAGCGAGTGGCTGCCTCTATTCAGTGATGGCTGCAATTTTTAAGCAGCCCTGCATACTGTACCAGCAATTTGTCCAGTCTGGCTATGCAGCCCTAAGGCATACTTAACCTTGTAGTCCACCAAGTGCTTGTACTGTACCTCCAATGGTAGGACAGAGTTGCTTCTTTGCAGCAGAGATTTTACCCGGGCATGCTGGGTCATTTCTAGGACAATTTCTGATATAGTAAACTTCTGATATAGTAAACAACTTTTCCCGGTCCCCTGTAGTGTACTACAACAAGATTATACTGTATATCTAAGAAGCAATATTTGAAGCCTTACGTTATGTAAAGTGCACATACAGCTCACATGTTTTCACTTACAGCAGGTATATGACGCACTTATTACATGCCTCATGCTAAGATGTCCAGTGCACTCTTGCATGTCTTCCATTGGCCGGATGGCCGCCTCTGCTAAGCCCTTCCATGCACGGAAATGTTTCAGCTAATCTTTAGATGCCGAGGGCACATGCTGGTTTCATCTTCTGTTAAGTTCCAGATCAATTATTGGGAAATACCTAAGCATCGCTTTGCCTCTTCAGGCGTCCTGATTGGTTGTTCTGGAGGGTCTGTGATTCCAGGATTAGACTGGCCATTTTGTCCACCATCAGAAGTATCATTAAATGGTTCAACCTATGTTCATGCCTTCGGCTTTATCACAGCCTCGAGAGATCGTTGTAGCATTTAGTATCTGCACAGTACGGGAAAAGGGCCCTCTGAGACAGTGTAAGATTGTTTCCACATTTTTAGGTTTAAAGAACGAAATTGAGGGGTTTGTATAGGAGCAGGGTTAGGATTTTTGCAGATGATTGACATCTCTCCTGGGAGTTTGGAGCCTTAAAGATGAACTCTAGACAAGACATGAAACTAAAGTGGGAAATGTAAAGTGGACATGAACTGTTGCACAGGACAAAATAGAAGTCAGGGTCTTCTGTGCAGGTGCGGACCTCCCGCCCATGCGCAGTCACTGAACCAGTTACCGAGGCTGATCGTGGCTGAACCGCAGACCGCGGGAGGATGGTGAGGGACACAGCTTATGCTGCTAGAGGAACCCGCGGGTGAGTATTAAATCTTATTTCCCTGACAGCTCTGGTGCACTTTAACTGTCAGTTTCTATAGTCATTTCAAATACTTCAATGTGTCCACCATGGCATCTGTAGTTCCTTTCATTCCTCTTTATAGTAGATTTTATTATTTGACTGCCTGCGCAGTCATATTCTGCTTTCCAGAAGTGTCTGTGGTCCTGAACTAGTCCACATGCACTGATTATTTGTGAATTGATGAACTGTGCATCATGCGCGGTACATGTGAACAAGCACTGGGCAAGTGCAAGTTCATTATTAAATGCCCAGTATGTACGCAATGCTGGATTTATACTGTTTTCCCTCCGTAGTCCATGTGAAGCAGCCTCCTCCCAGAGGCGTATCTAGAGGGGTGCAGGCATGCTCATGCTATGGGCGCCACAGCAACATGGGCGCCATGCCAGCGCCTGTGTTGTGCTGCCATGCCTGCCCCGTGCTTCGCCACCATGCCTGCCCCCAGACCCCCTCGTCACTCAGATTAGTTTTGTCATGTGGAGAACATGGTTACTTCATTTTTGTATGTAGGGTGGACTTGGCTTAATGTTAGAATAGAGTACAGAGAAGGAATAGAGAGATATTTTCAAAAATGAAACTTTAGCAATATGCCAAGCTAAAAAACATAGGCAACTGTAACACATGCAGGCGGTAAGGCTTGTTGTTTTTAGGGGGAAAGGGGCTCTGAACGGTGGGAAGGGGTGCAATCTCAGTGTTTGCCATAGGCTCAATAGTACCCAGATACGCCCCTGCCTCCTCCTCCCATGTGTTACATCCATGTACAGCAGCCCCTCGCTTTCATGTGCAGTTCCTTTGGGCAGCAACTCCCCTTTTCCATGTTCTGCTCCCTATTTGAAGCCTCCCTTTTCCACTCATCCGTTTCTTTTCCATGTGCTGCAACCCCTTTCCATATGCAGCAGTGGCCCAAGACATGGGCCTTTTGGTAGGGAATGATGTAATTTGGCTGCCAGCTATTGCTGGTGGCCCGAATTACAGTGTTTTAAGAATAACTTCAGCTCTTTCTGATGGCGCGGAAGTTACTCACTGTGCGCATTCATTCCTATTGCGGTCGATGGTGACGCTGGTTCCGTCTAAATCTCCTGCGCTGTTATTACAGCGCTCGTGCCAAAGACTTACAATCTATTACAATCTAAGGGGAGGGGAGATGGACACACTAGGTAGGGCTGTGGAATGAGTAATCAGTAGAGAATTAATGTGTGGTAGTGGTGGGTATGCCATCTTGAAGAAGTGGGTTTTGAGCGCTTGCTTGAATGTGTTGAAGGAGGGGGTGATGGAAGAGAGTTCCAGAGGGTGAGAGCGGCTCTTGAGAAATCCTGCAGGCGCACATGGGAGTGGAAAATGCGTGGGGAAGTTAGGTGAAGGTCGTTGGGAGATCGGAGGGGATAGTCTGGTATATACCTGTGAACAAGCTCTGAGATGTAGTTAGGGCAGGTTTTTTGTGCACAGATTTGTAGGCCAGACACAGATAGGAAGCCAGTGCAGGGATGTACGGAGGGGGGATGTGGATGCAGAGCGGAGAGAAGAAGAAGCAGCGTTCATAACTACTGGCAGAGATAAAATCATACTGTACTTAAGAGCAGAAGCAAAACCAGGAATACACGTGTGTTGCATTGCCTCATTTAAGGTTAAATTAAACACACTTTTATGGATATTATTGTGTTATGATAACGCAGGCATTGTATTATAGTCAGGGCTGGAACCCACTAGAAATCACTGCAGCGCTTTAAAATAGTACTGTGTGCAGAAAGATTGCGTTTGCATTTCCCTAGTAAACTGTACTGCACTTTCGATTAGCAATTCACTTTTTTTTTTAATAAACTTTAGTATACTTACCAGGTGTCCCGATGTCCGGCTGCTGTTCATAGCCCCACCCCCAAAAGGAAGAGGTCATGGGTGCTTCTCTAGAACCAATCAGAGAATCACCTGTGACCTCTTCTGCTAGGGGGCGGGGGCTACACACAGAAGCTGGACATCCAGATAGCTAGTAAGTATAATTAAAGTGGACCTGAACTCTTGCACAGGACAGAAGGGAAATATAACAGAAATGCACCCTGTATGTATTTAAAGAGTTTAGCCTGTCTAATTCCCCCTCATTTGTGTCTAATCATTAGGTGAAATTTGATCTTCCCCCTGTGTCACATGACTGCCCATGCGGATAAGCAGATAATCCCATTTGAAAGTACAGGCTCTAAACAATATGTCTGCTTCTATGAATCAAGAAGTAGAAACTGTGCAGTTTCAGCTGTAACAAAGAAATGTTTTCTGTTTAACTTCCTGGGCGATAATCCCGAGCTGAGATCGGGGTAAGCCGCCGCGGAAGATTTCTCAGCCCCTGGTGGGCCGATTTCCACACTTTTTGCTTGGTTACACGCAGCTAGCACTTTGCTAGCTGTGTGTACAAGCCGATCACCGCCGCGCCACCCCAATTTACCGCTACCCGCCGCGTTAGAGGACCCCTTCCCAAAGACCCCGTGCGCAGCCTGGCCAATCACCGCCAGGCTGTGCTAAGGGGTGGATCGGGACTCCCCCAGACGCCATGATGTGGATGACGTCAATGACGTCATCCCGATCGTTGCCATGGCGACAGGGGAGGCCAAACAGGATTTCCTGTTTGCTCTGATTGCCGGAGGCAATCAGAAGGGGTGGGGGGATGCCGCTGCACAGCGGCTATCATGTAGCTTGCGCTAGGCAAGCTACATGATTTTTTAAAAAAAATTGAGAACAAAGTGCTGCGCCGTCTCCCTGGCGATTTTATTGTATTGCCAGGGAGGTTAAAGGTTATTATGCTGTTCTGCATCTTTTAGAGCAGAGAGGATTTCTAAGATTAGGTCCACTTTAACTTTATTGATATTTACAATTGCTCGCCACCCAATTCGCTGCAAAATCACTCTTCAAAGCCATTTTGCAGCGCTGCTGTACACAGCCCTGGTGCAAATGCGCTCAAAATGCTGCATATCCTGCGATTGCAAATAATCCTAATTGCATTAGTGGGTTCATCCCCATTTAGATACATTGGCAAAGCGGTTTTGGGGAAAACGCCCTAGTGGGTCCCAGTCCTCACAGTGTATGGTAAGCCCTGACCATGGTCATCCGTAAGCCTCGCACCATCCTCCAGCTCTCTGGCACATAAAAGGTTTTTGGGTTAAAAAGCTGGAAGGTCACATCTTCACATTAGCTGGCGTTGTCTCTGTACTCTGGTTTTATTTAGATATATCCTGTTTACTATAGGCAGAAGATATTTCAAGTGTAGGCAATAAATCACTGTACAGTAATGTGACCAGGAGTGGAACGAGATGGGAGTTCAGCCACCCCCCCCCCCCCCCCCCCCGCACACCTCATTTACATGGAATGTGCAACACACAAACAAGCTGCCTGCTATTTACATAAAATGATATTTCTCAGCATGAATGTGCTCCTTGTGCTTGTCCCAGCCTCACTGCTGCTCAATTAGGACGGGGCAGCATACAATGAGCTTACAGGCTTCAGGCTGGCCAATTCTACATTACAGTCCGACAGCTACTCTTGCTGAAAAAAAAAAATGGTTCACTGTCTATAATGTCAGCCACAAAATCAAATTCCATTTACCCACTGCTCTGTGTTGATCATGCAGCCTACAACCTTCTGTAATAAACATTATCTCAGTCAGACTGGCTCTATTTGGTACATTGCCGACGAGAAGGAAGCTTGTCATCACCCCTCCCACTTTTCTGCGACTCACTGATTGGCTGAGGGCAGTTCAGTGAGCTGCTGAAATACGATCTATGCTGTGCTCAAATGTTTACAAAGCAAGCTAGATATAACAGTGCAGTTTCTAAAAGGGGGGGAAAAAAGAGTATGGGAGGAAATGACATCAGGATTGGCTTCAATCAGAAAATGTCTAAATGAAAAATTCCAGGAACAGTTTTTCTCTTTATTTACTGTATAAAATTCACTGAAATCTAAATGTGGACAGTACAATACATCTGTTATGTAAGTAGAACAAGTATTATCAACTTATGTGTTTTCCCCTGTGATAGTAGGGCTGTCCATGCTGTTTTAAGGACTATAGCCTGGTACACACCTTTAGTTTTAATTGTCCAATTTTACCACCTCCATGTAGTATGAGGGCCAACAGATATTGAATACTATGAACAGATTGTGTAGGTAAGCTGTCATACTACAAGAAGGTAATATTGGTCAGTGATTGGCCTATCCAAAATGATTGGGTGTACCAGGCTTTAGGGTGCATGCGCACATCCAATTTTGATTGGCCAATCATTGGTAAATGTTGCCACCTCCATACAGTATGTGGGCCAACAATGCACACATCACACCCCCCTTCCCTGAGTTTTGCTGTTCCATCTAAGTAGAGGCTGCGGGTCACATGATTGGGTAGTAAAAAAGAAAGGCATGTTAAAGTGGTCTGAAACTCTGACATAACATTCAATAAAAATGTGTTTTCCTACTTTTTATTACTCATACAATTATCATATTTGCTTTTGTGCACACATAATATTGTCTGTTACAAATTACAAGTTTCCAAACTGTAGATTGTCTTGCCCTGAAAGCTGGGATTGCATTTTATTCTTTTTCTAGTATAACTGCTTTTTATTATATATTAAAATCTTCTAATGAGCCATTCTGTGTGTGCCTGAAGCAGAGACAGTTTCTCAGAGAGTATTTTTTTACATTCCAGTGTTGATACATTTGTGTTTAACAAGTAAAAAATATACTATTATCTACAGTTTGGAAGCGGATTTGAAGCTGAATAGCAGGAGAAAGTGCTGTGTTTAAAGGATACCCGAAGTGACATGTGACATGTGATGAGATAGACATGTGTATGTACAGTGCCTAGCACACAAATAACTATGCTGTGTTCCTTTTTTTGCTTTCTCTGTCTGAAAGCATTGAATATCATGTATGCAAGTGGCTGACTCAGTCCTGACTCAGACAGGAAGTGACTACATTGTGATCCTCACTGATAAGAAATTCAAACTATAAAACACTTTCCTAGCAGAAAATGGCTTCTGAGAGCAAGAAAGAGGTAAAAAAGGTGAATTTCTTATCAGTGAGGGTCACACTGTAGTCACTTCCTGACTTGAGTCAGCCACTTGCATACCTGATATTTAACTCTTTCAGGCAGAGAAAGAAAAAAGTTACACAGCATAGTTATTTGTGTGCTAGGCACCGTACATACACACGTCTATCTCATTATGTCACATGTCAGTTTGGGTATCCTTTAACCATTTCAGTGATGTTCTGCTAGAATTTTTTTCTGGGATAGTAGCTTTCAAGCTGCGATGAATCTTTTGGAGCAAAGTAGAAATGCTGGCTTTTAGACTACTTTAAGGAATGATTTGCTAACCCATCTTATCCGGGGTCCCATAGCAGTAACTGACTGAATGTGTGTTTTGCCACACCCATTAGCTTGTAAGCCCCTCAGCTAGTGACATGACGAGGTCTGTATGATTTCTGCATTGCTAATTTTACCTCTGTTTCCTTTCTCTTTTCTCAGTGGTGATTATGTGTGCGAGCGGAGACATGGTCAGGAACATCATGATAGCGGCTCACCGACAAGGACTGACCAAAGGGGACTACGTTTTCATCAACATTGAGCTCTTCAACAGTTCATCTTATGGTAAGTCATCTGTGTTCTGAGCTGACTTGTTAGTTAACCACCCTGGCGTTCTGATAAGATCGCCAGGGAGGCTGCGGGAGGGTTTTTTTTTAATAAAAAAAAAACTATTTCATGCAGCCAACTGAAAGTTGGCTGCATGAATGCCCACTAGATGGCGCTCCGGAGGCGTTCTTCCGATCGCCTCCGGCGCCCAGAATAAACAAGGAAGGCCGCAATGAGCGGCCTTCCTTGTTTTGCTTAGATCGTCGCCATAGCGACGAGCGGAGTGACGTCATCGACGTCAGCCGACGTCCTGACGTCTGCCGCCTCCGATCCAGCCCTTAGCGCTGGCCGGAACTATTTGTTCCGGCTGCGCAGGGCTCGGGCGGCTGGGGGGACCCTCTTTCGCCGCTGCTCGCGGCGAATCGCCGCAGAGCGGCGGCGATCGGGCAGCACACGCGGCTGGCAAAGTGCCGGCTGCGTGTGCTGCACTTTATTTCATGCAAATCGGCCCAGCAGGGCCTGAGCGGCAGCCTCCGGCGGTGATGGACGAGCTGAGCTCGTCCATACCGCCAGGCTGGTTATAGGACAACTGGCGATAAGAATTCGACTTTAACCTTTCTAATGCTGAAAGGTTACAAACATGGTGCAGTGAATGACTACACTATACGGAAAAACAAAAGTTTGCTTTCCTAAAACAGAAAGAATTTGAAATAATTCAGGTTGGAGTGAGCTTGAGATGTCTCCCAGAGCAACACTGCTGAATATATGCAAATTAACCATTGTACCCTTAGAAGCTAAACACACCTCCAGAACCGCTGGAATGCAATGATGTGTCAGCTTGTTAATTTGTACAGAGCCATAATAATCCAACATGCATACAGACTGTTTCGGATTGTTTGATCCTCATCAGTGCATGGCATGGATTAATTTGGCTCTATGGAGTAGGGCTTGTGAATCCGAGAGGCACAGACTAACCAGCAAGCTCATGGTGACCCAGAACTCATTGGAGTGTGTAAGGGACTGCAATGGTCCTACACGGGGCTCCTGTGGTCTCTGTGGTTTTGTATTTCTCTGGAAGGGCCTTGTGACCCCTACACACATTTCCCACATTTACATACTGGGAGACTATGCCTCACAGATGCATGCTGGGAGACTATACCTCACAGATGCATGCTGGGAGACTATGCCTCACAGATGCATGCTGGGAGACTATGCCTCACAGATGCATGCTTGGAGATTTCATTAGAAGGCAGCCTTGACCAGTCCCTGCCAAGTACATTTGATTAATACATACTGTAGACCTGGTGCAGTGAATTACTACACTATACGGGGCTCCTGTGGTCTCTGTGTTTTTGTATTTCTCTGGAAGGGCCTTCGGACTGCTCCAGACACCTCCCTATGCCTGTGAAGCAGTCCCTCGGTTGATATGAATCTCTCTGTTGTGTGACAGTTGTTTGCTACACTGTCCTTGTCTGAGGACAGGTGGATTCATTACTTAGATGATTCATTGAGGGAGATAGCTATCTCCTGTGCGGCACTGCAAGCAAGTCTCCAGGATTGAAATGTGTAAACTGGAGGTCATCTCATTCTGGCATTTCTATGTCAACAAATCCCAGTCCTTGAAAGCTCCAGACGGTGCTTGCTGCAACCTCCGGCCCAGTCTGATCGAAAGCATACGTTGCCGTTACTGCTGGAAATTCAGTCTGATGATTAATCTTGTAAAGTGTCAGCTCCAGGGTTTGTGGTTTTTTTTTTTATTATGAAAAGCAGCATTTTCCTGCATCATGGCAGCATACATGAAAGTTTAATCCCGACTTATGGTGGGCCACAAGCATAATCCTTTTAGTCTACAGATAGTAACATCGCTAGCACCTATACATCACAATTAGCAGGGGCAAACCCAGGATTTTTAAGGGGGGATTCCTGAAAGGTCTCTCTCAGCCACGCACAATATAGTATAATAATATGGTAGGACATCATGCTGGGTATACATGATGCAATTTCCCTTCTGACTGACAGGATCTGACAATTATTTCCTAAATGTCCGATCTGCTCCCGATCGAAAATGGGATAGATCAGGAGCAGTTTGTATACAGATAATAATGAGGACAGCTGACCTTGGTAATGAAGGGGAAAGTGAAGCATTCACACAGCAGGGCACAGGGCTGGGCTCATACCTGACTCTGTGCTCTGTTAAGTTCCTTAGAGCTGTTCCATGCTCTGTACACACGCTGCTGCTCCATGCTCTGTACACACGCTGCTGCTCCATGCTCTGTACACACGCTGCTGCTCCATGCTCTGTACACATGCTGCTGCTCCATGCTCTGTACACACGCTGCTGCTCCATGCTCTGTACACACACTGCTGCTCCATGCTCTGTACACACGCTGCTGCTCCATGATCTGTACACACACTGCTGCTCCACGCTCTGTAAACACGCTGCTCCACGCTCTGTACACACGCTGCTGCTCCATGTTCTGTACACATGTTGCTGCTCCATCCAAAGTCAACTGTCTCAGGGAAAGAAAGGGGGCAGTGCTGTGAGCTGCAGGATGCCTGCAGATATTCTGGCGTCTCAACTTGTGCCTATCCCCAGATACTGCACCGGCCCTGGTCTGAGGGGCGATTCTGGGCAGCTGTAATCCCCCCTGCGTTTGCCTATGATTAGAGCCTAATGTTTCACACAAATGCCATTCAACCTATAATCTGCAAATCCAGCAGGAGTCACATCACCACAATAAGCATTGTAGGCTTGTGCCTATAGGTGCCTTATGTAGGAGAGACAGCGCCCCTCCCGTAATGTTTCCCCACCTGTTGGGTGGACTGGGGTGGGAGCACATCTGGCTCCCTGTACATGGGGGGCGGAGCTTAGTGCACCAGAACTCCTGCACCTACAGGCTCCTGAGCTTTAAATTCAGATATGATAGGATCCCCTCAGATAAGTTGGCATATCTCATCCTGCAGATGTGGCAGATCTCATCCTGCAGAACTTTTCTGGACACCGCACGGAAAGATTGCTGGTATTCATTAGCAGGCTCCATGGCTTTTGCAGTGCGTTTTATGACTGGGCTTTGTGGTGTTCCTGCAGAATAAGCAGGAAATAGCCTTTGTAAGCAGCAGAGTACATTCCTATGCTTTATTATCTGGTGCAGGGAATTTCCCTGTCACTATGGACTCACACTAAGCTGCGCTGCATTCCTGTCACCATATACTCACACTAAGCTGCGCTGCATTCCTGTCACTATGGACTCACACTAAGCTGCGCTGCATTCCTGTCACCATATACTCACACTAAGCTGCGCTGCATTCCTGTCACCATATACTCACACTAAGCTGCGCTGCATTCCTGTCACCATATACTCACACTAAGCTGCACTGCATTCCTGTCACCATATACTCACACTAAGCTGCGCTACATTCCTGTCACCATATACTCACACTAAGCTGCGCTGCATTCCTGTCACCATATACTCACACTAAGCTGCGCTGCATTCCTGTCACTATGGACTCACACTAAGCTGCGCTGCATTCCTGTCACCATATACTCACACTAAGCTGCGCTGCATTCCTGTCACCATATACTCACACTAAGCTGCGCTGCATTCCTGTCACTATGGACTCACACTAAGCTGCGCTGCATTCCTGTCACCATATACTCACACTAAGCTGCGCTGCATTCCTGTCACCATATACTCACACTAAGCTGCGCTGCATTCCTGTCACCATATACTCACACTAAGCTGCGCTGCATTCCTGTCACCATATACTCACACTAAGCTGCGCTGCATTCCTGTCACCATATACTCACACTAAGCTGCGCTGCATTCCTGTCACCATATACTCACACTAAGCTGCACTGCATTCCTGTCACCATAAACTCACACTAAGCTGCACTGCATTCCTGTCACCATAAACTCACACTAAGCTGCACTGCATTCCTGTCACCATATACTCACACTAAGCTGCGCTGCATTCTGACATAGGACAAGATCGGCGCTCACTCTCAGCCTGGTTCTAGCTTCCTTGTGTTGTGTTTGGATTAGAATCACCTTATCTTGGCATTTTAGAGTATGGCTCTTCCTGTTAGCTCCCTGCGGTACACATTTCACAAGATCATCAGATAGCAGGGGTCATTCTCAGCAGATAAGGCCTGGAGGTAGAAAGTAAATGCTGGCTTTACCTATTAATGCTAAGCATACACGGTGCGTTTATGCGCCGGTATCGAGCGAGCGGCTCGATGCCGGCGCGTCATTGCTCGTCTGCGTGTGCGCACAGATCGATTCCCACTCGTCCCCGCGGGCGCTCCTTATCAGCTGCTCGATTCCCCGCTATTGTCCGCCCGCGTGGATCGAGCTGGGAATCTATCCGGCGGGTCATCGGACCTGTCGGATATTATCAATCGAGCCATTAGCGGCTCAATTGATAAGGAAGAATCTCACCGTGTATGCTTAGCATTAAAGAGGTGTAATGATGCTTCTGGCGAGGGCAAAGTCATATAATTTGTTTTTGAAAGTTGACAATTTTCACATTTCTGATCATTTAAAAAGGAACTATAGTGAAAATAATAGAGTAACCAAGCAGTTCAGGGTGACCCAACCCACTCGGAATGTATAGGGGGATAAAAGGGACCAAAAAGACCTACTAAAAAAAGCAAAGCTTGGTGTAATTTGCCTTCTTAAAATTTGCAATAATTCAGCTATAAGTGAACATTTGTGGATACCCACAATGAATAAAACGACTTATGGTTAACAATATTCATTTAAAAATGATTTAGTCAGTGTTCTTTCCTCTCTGTAAATTTACATTCTGAAATCACTGGTGGTGACATCTTTAGCTCTGCCAGGTGATTTGCACAGAATGTTCGTTACTGAGAGTTCTATGCGCAGAGGGAGATATTGCTTCCTTGGTAGTTGGAAAA
The DNA here is from genome assembly GCF_040937935.1 of Hyperolius riggenbachi. NCBI lineage: Eukaryota > Metazoa > Chordata > Amphibia > Anura > Hyperoliidae > Hyperolius > Hyperolius riggenbachi. The sequence continues at coordinate 633,313,106 of NC_090646.1, forward strand.
AGCTGTTATTCCCCACAATGCAACGGGGATCACCGCAAAGTGCCAGGGCCATGGTCATGACATCACACTGTGGGAGGCGTTTCGCCACAATATCAGCCATACAGAACCCCCCCCCCCCCCATGCTCTATTGAGAAAGGGTAATAAGTTCAAGCCTTGGTTAAAGTTCCTCTTTAAAGCGGACCTGAGCTCAGAACTTCCTCTCTGCTCTAAAAGATAAGCAGCAGCATAATATCTGTTGAAGAAAAACATGTCTTTGTTATAGCCGATACAAATACTGCAATACATCTGCAGTGTGTCTACTTTCTGCTTTCATGGAAGCAGACTTGGGGTTAACATCCTGTATTTACAAATTAGCTGCTCTGCAGACTCAGCCACCTGACACAGTTGAGAGATCAAATTAAAATTTGTGATTATTCACAGATGAGGGGGAATTAGATAAGCTAATCTCTTTAAATGCATCCAGGGTGCATACCTCTATGTTTTCCTTCTGTCCTGTGCAAGTTTGAATTAGCGTACATGTGAATGTAAGAATAAACTTAAACAGTAACTCTGGTACATACATTTAGACAGAGTACCCAGATGGCTCACGGTGACCCTGAATTACTAGGATACTCACTAGAGACTATGGTAGAACTGGATGACTGGAGAGAGACCTTACCGAAAAAAAATCCAGGTGACCTTCAGCCGCGGATAAAAGCAGCAAACTAGTGATGATCTCACGAGTATTGAGCTACTGGAATCCGTGATTAAAATGAGGCTTGATTGCCTCAGGTGTGCAGCTGGGAGAGAGGGGGTTACTTACCCATAAGTCTGTGGTCCTCTATGCGTTCCAAACGTCTTGCAGGAGGAAGTGCGCGTAGTGAGTCTTGCAATAGGACATGTGCAAAACGTTTGGAAGTATAGAGCAGGACTTTTCAACCTTTTCACTAATTGTACCACTTTTATTGCATACAAATTTAACCTTCCTGGCGGTTCTTTAATTCTGCCAAATAGGCAGAAATAAACAATTTTTAAAAATGTTTTGTTTTTGTTTCATGTAAAGCTACCAGAGTGGTAGCTTTACATGAAACAACACCAGAGGGTGCATGTGTCCCTCTAGTGCGATCGTCGCCGGCATCAATAGCAAACAGGGGAATGCGTATATAACGCGTTCCCCTGTTTGGCTTTTCCTGTCGCCATGGCGACAATCGGAATGACGTCATGGACGTCCTGACGTCAGACGCCTCCGATCCAGCCCATAGCGCTGCCTGGAAGTCATTGGTCCAGGCAGCGCAGGGCTCTGGCGGGGGGGGGCCTTTTCCGCCGCTGCGTGCGGATGGTCGCCGCAGAGCGGCAGCGATCAAGCTGGACGCGCGACTAGCATAGTGCTAGCTGCGCGTACAGCACTTTAAATGAAGCAAATCGCCCCACCAGGGGCTGAGATATCCTCTGCGGCGGCTTACCCCGAGCTCAGCTCGGGGTTACCGCTAAGATTAAAGTACCACCAGTGTGCTTGCTCAGTAGATCGGACCCGATCAGGCTCGGCTGTTTCCGCCAGAGCCTGATCGGAGAGCCGCTACTGCGCATGCATTCACGCCGACAAGGAGCTTCTTTAGAATCCAGAGGCTTCCCCCTCCTGAGGTAAGTACCCCCGGGGCACTTTTTTCTTACAGGTACACTTTAAGGAAAGGGGGAACATATGGGAGGAGAAAAGCAGGAGGCATTGGGGGAATTATGTCACTTTATGTATATGAAGTATACCCGCAGTCACTGCGCACCAATCGCCTGGCTGTCTCCTCACCGCTGATCTGAGGTCTGAAGTATGCCGCAGGGCAGCAGAGCATGGAGCGAGCAATGGGGAGCTGAACTTTGTAGAGGCTGGACGGGACCAGGACTAGCGGCAGACGGGTAATTAAGTGGCAGGCAAACCTGGAGTGTACCACCTGGCCAACAGCAAAGTACTACTGGTGGTTCGTGTACCACAGGTTGAAAAGCCCTGGCATAGAGGACCACGGACTTATGGGTAAGTAACCCCCTCTCACCCAGCCGCACACCTAAGGCAATCAAGCCTCATTTTAATCACGGATTTGAGTAGCTCACTACCCGTGAACTCATCACTACTGCTAGCTTGCCTAGGTCCTCCTTTCTAGGAGGCTCCTTGTACTGTACAGTGTTTCTGGATGGGTGCCAGGCTTTCAGAGGCAGAAAGATTTGATTTGCATATTTGGGAGTGATGCATCGTGGGAAACCATACCTGCTCACTTAAAGATGAAATACTTTCTGTTTTAAGGAAGAGAACTTTGGGTCCCTTTTAGCCCTTTATACTCTCTTGGTGCTTCTTGGTCACCGTGAACTTTCTGGGTTCTCTGTAGTACCTAAAACAAGCATGCTGCTAATCTAATCAGACTTCAGTCAGTAACCCCCCATCTGTCGCATGCTTGTTTAGGGTCTACGGCTAAAAGTATTAACGGCAGAGGATCAGCAGGACTGTCAAGCAGTGGGCATTATTTAAAAGGAAACAAATATGGCTGTGTCTGACCTACACATCTGTCCACAAAACCTGCCCAACCTACATTTCCGATCTTACTCAGAGGTACACACCTAGCCGCTCACTCCGCTCTTCCAATGAACTTCGCCTAACTGCCCCCCGTATCATCCAGTCCCATGCACGCCTCCAGGACTTCTCAAGAGCTGCTCTAACACTATGGAACTCCCTATCTCCACCCATTAGGGTAGCCCCCTCCTTCAACATCTTCAAGAAAGCCCTCAAAACTCACCTTTTCACTCTGGCCTACTACCCCTCACAAGTGCTCTAAACCTACAGCTGAACTCTGGTCCCCTACCATTCGTGTCCTTACCTCTCCTTCTAGATTGTAAGCCTGTGGGCAGGGTCCTCCTCCCTTTGTGTCCTACCTGATCATGCACCTCCATTACTGTGAACCCATGCTATGCATCTGAGTGAACCTAACTTGCCTAATCTCCATGCTCCCATCCAGTGACTGACTAAGCATTACCTGGTACTCATACTGTGCTGTGTGATCTGGTTTTCTTGTATTCAGGTATTGTCATATTGCTGTATGTCACCCCTAAATATTGTCTGCAACCTAAATTAATGTTCAGCGCTGCGTAATATGTTGGCGCTTTATAAATTCAATAAATAATAATAATAATAATGGCAGCCTCCATGTCTCTCTCACTTCTGTTGTCCTTGAAGCTTGAGGACTTTTGGATGACTGGATCTTTACACTGGGAACTAGGAGACCATATCATTTTATCCATCATGTGGATGTAAATCTTTGGAGCTCACATTCTTTCTTGATGATCTATCTTTTGTTTTCTCTTCATTTCCTAGTTTCTTTACTGTGTAACAATAATTAATAATGATGTAGATCTTTTTATTTGAACCTGGACTATTATAAGGAAACTCCAGTCCAAGTTTTATGGAGATCTATGGCTGATGGGACTCAACATAGCTTGTTATTGGCTATTCGTCTATACTGGGGGAAATACTGTGTATAATCTGCTATAATGTCCCTTTTCCACTACACAGCTGAATCGCAAAATCGCAAATCGCTAGTGATTTTTAAATCGCTGGGGTTGCTACTTTATCATAGAAATCTTGAGAAGTATTTTCCACTATAGTGATTCAATTTGCAAATCGCAATCGCTTTCTGGAGCAATTTTAAGAGGGATAATGCAATGCAAATGAAAAATCGCAATTGCATAACAAAACTAATGAAAAATTGCAATTGCTGGCGTCTGTGATTGCGATTGCTAGTGGAAAAGGGCCCTTAGGAAAGTTCTACTGGCAAACAGACTGGTAGTCAACATAAATAGCGTATAGAAGTAGACAGAAGGAAAGCTTATCAGCAGCTACTGGGCATGATTGGCTCAATTTCGAGTAACTTAAAATTTGAGGAGAGTTTTCTCCCATGACTATTAACCTCCCTGACGGTTCATTTCTTTCTGGATTTATGGGTCTAAAAGCTGTACAATTTTTTCAAGAATTTAAGGGCTCCAATTCTTAAGTCATAACTCACCAAAATATATCAGAATAGAGATCTTGTAGACATCCCGCGTATGATAAAAGACTAGAACACAAAATTGTTGAAATAATTCAATTTATGAATAAACTTAAAGAATAGTGAAACTGTACAAATAAGGCACCAGACTATATAGTATGTACATATATATCTAATACACCTCCAGCGTGTGTTATATTGTGAAACAGAATGGCACAGAGGGTGACATCACAATCGGGGCAGTAGAAGCGCGATTCCTTTCTGATTTTTTTTCCCCCTTTGCTTTCAGTCTTAGACGGCGGGCAGAGAGTAGTCAAAATCCAGGCAGAGGTCGGTACAGGCGGCAGGCAGAGAGTAGTCAAAATCCAGGCAGAGGTCGGTACAGGCGGCAGGCAGAGAGTAGTCAAAATCCAGGCAGAGGTCGGTACAGGCGGCAGGCAGAGAGTAGTCAAAATCCAGGCAGAGGTCGGTGCAGGCGGCAGGCAGAGAGTAGTCAAAATCCAGGCAGAGGTCGGTACATGCGGCAGACAGAGAGTAGTCAAAATCCAGGCAGAGGTCGGTACAGGCGGCAGGCAGAGAGTAGTCAAAATCCAGGCAGAGGTCAGTGCAGGTTGCAGGCAGAGAGTAGTCAAAATCCGGGCGAAAATCGGTAACGGTAAGGCAGATTAGCAGAAGCACTTAGCTCAGCAGCAGTTGGGAACTAAATGGCTATATTGTTAACATCCTGTGCTTTCAAATGAGCTTATCTGCCATCTCTGCCATGGCAGTCATGTGACACAGGGGAGAGATCAATTACAACTTGTGATTAGAAACCATTGAGGAGGAATTAGACAGGTTAAACTCCTCTCTACATGCAGGCTGCATTTCTCTATATTTACGTCCTGTCCTGTGCAAATGATCAGGTTCAGAAGGGGGATTACACAGGCTAAACTCTCTACATACATACAGGGTGCATTTCTCTTTGTTTACCTTCTGTCCTGTGCAAGATCGGGTCCAGTCAGAGGGGGGATTAGGCAGGCTCAACTCTCTCCATACATATGGGGCGCATTTCTCTATGTTTACCCTTTGTCATGTGCCCACAAATCAGGTCCAGACAGGCTAAACTCTCTACATACAGGGTGCATTTCTCAGTTTTCCTTCGGCCCTGTGCAAGAGATCGGGTCTACTGTAAACTTTGGCGCCGCCCCCGATGACGTCACGCCACTCCCGTACACCGAACCACCACTGATTGGCCACCAGGATCCACGAAGAAGAGAGGAGAGGGGGATCCCGGTGGCCAGAAATAGAAGTCTGGAGTCCCACTGGATAGCGCCGATCGGACGCGGGACCCAGGTAATTTGCAGCAGTGTCTATTTTAGCTACCTCAAGCTAAGCTCGGGATTACCGCTCCTGACATATTTTTCTAACCCTGAGCTCAGCTCGGGATTTCCGCCATGGAGGTTAAAGGACACTTGAAGTGAGAGGGATATGGAGGCTGCCATATTTATTTCCTTTTATGCAATGCAGATTGCCTGGCTGTCATTTTACAAACAAACAAACAGAGAACATTTATATCCCGCTTTTCTCCTGGCGGACTCAAAGCGCCAGAGCTGCAGCCACTAGGACGCGCTCTATAGGCAGTAGCAGTCTTAGGGAGTCTTGCCCAAGGTCTCCTAATGCATAGGTGCTGGCTTACTGAACTGGAAGAGCCGAGATTCGAACCCAGGTCTCCCGCCTCAGAGGCAGAGCCAGTACGCTATCCAGCCACTGTCATTTTAGCCGTACACCCTAAAAAGCCTGCAGATCAGGTGCTCTGACTGAAGTCTGACAAGATTAGCTGCATGCTTGTTTCAGGTGTGTGATTCATAGACTACTGCAGCCAAAGAGATCAGCGGGGCTGCCAGGCAACTAGCATTGTTTAAAAGGAAATAAATATGGCAGCCACCGTATTCTTCTCAGTTCAAGTGTACTTTAAAAAGCCTGTAATAAACGCAGCAAGTACTGTGTGTAGCATTACAGATATTAAAGCGAGATTGTCATCCACAAAATTAAACTCCATTTATCCACTGCTCTGTGTTTATTATGTAGTATACAAGCATTCCAATATAATCATAAATAGTTCCGCTGTAATGAATCTTATCTCAGTCAGCCTGGCTCTATTCTTAAAAAAAAAAAAAAGATTAAAAAAAAAGCTGTAGATATATACTTTTTTTTAACCTATGTAATGCATGAATTGGCTGTAATATGTATTCCTGCAAATGTCCTACTTTGTAGAATGTTAATATATAACACAATAGACTATACTGTTATTTACAAACATATGTATTTACTGGACACCTTAGGCAAAGGGCAATATCCAACAGAGAAACTGCCTCTTCATGGTGACTGGCCCGGCTTGTAAATATTTTTATATCTCCCCTAGGAGATGGCTCGTGGAGGAGAGGAGACAAGCAGGACCTTGAAGCAAAGCAAGCGTACTCATCCCTGCAAACAGTCACTCTACTCAGGACAGTAAAACCAGAGTTTGAGAAGTTTTCCATCGAGGTGAAAAGTTCTGTTCAAAAGCTCGGACTCAATGAAGACGATTACGTAAGTAGCCAATGACCAGCGGAGCGCTTTGCCTGTCTGTAAACAACCTCATAATTTAATCAAAGGTGACAAAATTCCCTGGCCCGCGCACTCCCTTACGGCTGCCGCAGCACATGTCAGAGTTCCTGCGCTAGCGCTGCTTCCACATGTGTTTTCACTTAGCTGTGCCATATTTTTTCAGATGATAAAATGGATAATTAATACAGTCACTAAGTAACTCGCGGTCCCGGTGGATTTGGTAACTCCAAGTCGGGGAAGAATGTCCTAGACCAGGGGTGGGCAAACTTTTGTAGGATTGGGCCGCATTCCTCTAGAATACGGCCTGGGACTTGTCACTCTGTCCCCCTCAATCCCTCCAGATTTGTGTAGGCGAGGAATGATTTGGTTTAATGACTAATACACACAATCGATTATTTCCAGCATGTCTGCTCTGATTTCCAATCAGTTTTCCATAGAAGTGAACCGAAAATCGTTCGGAAAATCGATCAGAAATCAGATCGAACGTGCTGGAAATAATCGATCTGGCAAGAAATCGGACAGAAAATCTTATTGTGTGTATTAGGCATAACTCACCCAATCACACTTTCCAGCGGCTATCTCCATGGTGAATGCGACGTCATGTGACACGCTGGTACGTAATGATGTCAGATCACATGAAGCTGCCATTGCCATGATTTAGCTAGGTGTAGGTGCTCCCAGTATATGTAGCCTGGTATAGGTGCCCCCAGTATAGGTAGCCAGATGTAGGTGCCCACTGTATAGGTTGTATGACTACAGAAGGATTAGATTGTGAGCACCTCTGATGACGGTGAGTGACATGACTGTACTCTGTAAAGTGCTTCAGAAGATGTAAGTGCTACATAAATTTGTATTTATACTCCACCTCATTTGTTCAATCAACTCCGACTCTTCGTGACCATATGAACTTCTTCACACCAGATGTCTCTGTCAATCACTGCTTCTCTCAGTTGTTGCATAGGCATGCTCATAGCTTCACATATGCTATCTATCTATCTTAACCTCTGTGTTTCTCTTCTTCTTTTGGCCTTTAATTTTTCCAAACATCATGGATTTTTCCAAAGAATCTGGTTTTCTTTTTATGTGACCAAAGTATTGAGTTTTAATAGAAGTATCATCTTCTAGTGAACGCTCCAGCCTTAATTCTTTAAAGGGGAAATGAAGAGAGAGGTATATGGAGGCTGCCATGTTTATTTCCTTTTAAGCAATACCAGTTGCCTGGCAGCCCTGCTGATTCTCTAGCTCTAATACTATTATCCATAGCCCCTGAACAAGCATGCAAGACTAGCTGCATGCTTGTTTCTGGTGTTATTCAGATACTTCTGCAGAGAAATAGACCAGCAGGGCTGCCAGGCAACTGGTATTGATTAAAAGGAAAGAAACATGGCAGCCTCCGTATACCTCTTACTTCAGTTCCCCTTTAAAGGGAACCAGAGGGCCCAGAAAAAAAGATTCTATACGTACCTGGGGCTTCCTCCAGCCCCATACGCACGGATCGCTCCCACGCCGCCATCCTCCGCTTCCTGGATCCGCCGGTACCGGGTCCCGTTACTTCCGGCAGACGCGGCCAATTGTACACATAAGCAGGGGCTCCCTCCATATCCTTACGCGTGCGGATGCGCAGTATGCAGCTGCGCGCGTACGGGTATGCCGGGAGCCCCTGTGATGCGGACAATTGTCCGCGTGCTGCCGCCGACTGGTCGAAACTACGGGACCTGGTACCACTGGATACAGGAAGCGGAGGAGGGCGGCGTGGGAGCGATCCGTGCGTATGGGGCTGGAGGAAGCCCCAGGTATGTATAGAATCTTTTTTCTGGGCCCTCTGGTTCCCTTTAAGGATTGACTGGTTAGATCTTCTAGCAGTCCTGGGAACTCTCAGCAGCTTTCTCCATACCCTCAATCCAAAAGCATCCATTTTTCTTTGCATGACTTTATTTATAGGTCAGCTTTCACAGCCATATGTTACTACTGGGAAGACCATGGCTCTAACTATCCTGATAATTGACATTTCTATCCATTTGTATCTAGCCCAAACTTCTTACAACCTTCCTTCCAAGCAACAAGCATCTATAGATCCCAGGAAAATTATATCTGTTACAAGTTCTACATTTTCTCCATCTATTTGCAGATGGTTTATTTGAGCAGATGACATGACTTTAGTTTTCTTGACGTTAAGCAGTAGACGAGCTTTGGCACTTTCTTGTTTGACATTCATGACAAGGTTGTTTAATTATTCACCATATACAGTAAAATAAACATAATAATAATGTAAGCGCATTGGTCGAGAGGCTTAGGGCTTCATCCTCATTGTGAGTTATGCAAATAATAATATTATGTTATTACATTATTATTATTATTATTATTATTATTATTATTATTGTGAAGTGAAAATTCTAAGCAACAGCTGTTTGGCCACAGTTCCTCTTGAAATAAAATAATCTACGTATTTTTGTCTTCTTGTGAATACACATGCCGTTTTCAGAGACAATGGCATATTAATGTATCCTGAATAAACAGCTTATTTGCAAAGCAGGACTATTAACACTCATTGTTAACAAAACAAGCCATTAAATCTTTCTACTTCCTCTTATAACTGGCTCAGAACACTGAAGGTGTTGTTCCAGTTGGGTGAGTTTTGTTCTGAAGATCCTGTGACAGTGTCATGTCTTCATCCTAAAGTACACAGAGGTCACTATGTACTGCTTGCAAATTTCCTGTTGGTAAGCAATTGCCATGCCACTTTCATAGGAACTCATTGCACGCACTGTTCCCATGAATGAGTTGTTCCTAGAACTATCGGAATAGGTAAAGGTGTCCCAGCTGCAACAGAAAATCTTATTACAGGGGACCACTAAATACAGTGTTTTGCAAAAGTATTCAGCCCCCTTAAAGTTTTCCACATTTTGTCACATTACTGCCACAAACATTGGAATTCCACGTGAATGACCAATACAAAGTGGTGTACACGTGAGAAGTGGAACAAAAATCATACATGATTCCAAACATTTAAAAAAAAAATAACTGCAAAGTGGGGTGTGCGTAATTATTCAGCCACCTGAGTCAATACTTTGTAGAACCACCTTTTGCTGCAATTACAGCTGCCAGTCTTTTAGGGTATGTCTCTACCAGCTTTGCACATCTAGAGACTGAAATCCTTGCCCATTCTTCTTTGCAAAACAGCTCCAGCTCAGTCAGATTAGATGGACAGCGTTTGTGAACAGCAGTTTTCAGATCTTGCCACAGATTTTCGATTGGATTTAGATCTGGACTTTGACTGGGCCATTCTAACACATGGATATGTTTTTGTTTTAAACCATTCCATTGTTGCCCTGGCCTTATGTTTAGGGTCGTTGTCCAGCTGGAAGGTGAACCTCCGCCCCAATCTCAAGTCTTTTGCAGACTCCAAGAGGTTTTCTTCCAAGATTGCCCTGTATTTGGCTCCATCCACCTTCCCATCAACTCTGACCAGCTTCCCTGTCCCTGCTGAAGAGAAACACCCCCCGAGCATGATGCTGCCACCACCATATTTGACAGTGGGGATGGTGTGTTCAGAGTGATGGGCAGTGTTAGTTTTCCGCCACACATAGCGTTTTGCATTTTGGTCTCATCTGACAAGAGCACCTTCTTCCACATGTTTGCTGTGTCCCCACATGGCTTGTGACAAACTGCAAACGGGTCTTCTTATGCTTTTCTGTTAACAATGCCTTTCTTCTTGCCACTCTTCCATAAAGGCCAACTTTGTGCAGTGCATGACTAATAGTTGTCCTATGGACAGATTCTCCCACCTGAGCTGTAGATCTCAGCAGCTCGCCCAGAGTCACCATGGGCCTCTTGACTGCATTTCTGATCAGGGCTCTCCTTGTTCGGCCTGTGAGTTTAGGTGGACGGCCTTGTCTTGGTAGGTTTACAGTTGTGCCATACTCCTTCCATTTTTGAATTATCTTTTGAACAGTGCTCCGTGGGATGTTTGTCACATTAGTGCCACACAGTCTCCAAGAGGTTTTCTTGGAGTCACCATGGGCCTCTTGACTGCATTTCTGATCAGCGCGCTCCTTGTTCGGCCTGTGAGTTTAGGTGGATGGCCTTGTCTTGGTAGGTTTACAGTTGTGCCATACTCCTTCCATTTCTGAATGATCGCTTGAACAGTGCTCCTTGGGATGTTCAAGGCTTTGGACATTTTTTTGTAGCCTAAACCTGCTTTAAATTTCTCAATAACTTGATCCTTGACCTGTCTTGGACCTGTCTTGTGTGTTCTTTAGACTTCATGGTGTTGTTGCTCCCAATATTCTCTTAGACAACCTCTGAGGCCCTCACAGAGCAGCTGTATTCGTACTGACATTAGATTACACACAGGTGCACTCTATTTAGTCATTAGCACTCATCAGGCAATGTCTATAGGCAACTGACTGCACTCAGATCAAAGGGGGCCGAATAATTATGCACACACCACTTTGCTGTTATTTATTTGTAAAAAAATGTTTGGAATCGTGTATGATTTTCTTTCCACTTCTCATGTGTACACCACTTTGTATTGGTCTTTCATGTGGAATTCCAATAAAATTGATTCATGTTTGTGGCAGTAATGTGACAAAATGTGGAAAACTTCAAGGGGGCTGAATACTTTTGCAACCCACTGTATAATGTAGTAAATGATTCAGCAGAAAAAGCCTCCCTCCCCAAACATAATAGTCATTTAGATTCTGCACCCCTGAGGACGCTCCATTTTTTTCACCAGTTCTGAGATCATCAGGGACGTGACAAAATTACTACTAAATCCATGCTTGGCCTAAGACAGCATGAAAGTACAGTGGAGTCTCGGTTATTCAACCAACCAGTACAAATCGCAGGCAGTACTCATACTGTGGTGAAGGCCAACTAGCGAAAAATCATTTGAGCAATCAGATAATTCTCATCGGAAAAAAAATCGTTCACTACACCATCAATAAACTATTCTTTGCTTCCTATCTATCACAACCAACAAGAAACTCCAAATTTTGGTTTGACCAAAATCCAATCGGACGACTATTTTTACAATCGTTCGTAATTGATTGTGCTCATCAATGGAGAATATTTACAACTAATCCAATCAGAATTTATGATCGCTCAAACAATTTTTCGCTAGAAATTGGTTCGTTAGTGGCCACCTTAAAGGATACCCGAAGTGACATGTGACATGATGAGATAGACATGTGTATGTACAGTGCCTAGCACACAAATAACTATGCTGTGTTCTTTTGTTCTTTCTCTGCCTGAAAGAGTTAAATATCAGGTATGTAAGTGGCTGACTCAGTCCTGACTCAGACAGGAAGTGACTACAGTGTGACCCTCACTGATAAGTAATTCCAACTATAAAACACTTTCCTAGCAGAAAATGGCTTCTGAGAGCAAGAAAGAGGTAAAAGGGGAATTCTTATCAGTGAGGGTCACACTGTAGTCACTTCCTGTCTGAGTCAGGACTGAGTCAGCCACTTACATACCTGATATTTAACTCTTTCAGGCAGAGAAAGAAAAAAAAGGAACACCGCATAGGTATTTGTTTGCTAGGCACTGTACATACACATGTCTATCTCATCATGTCACATGTCACTTATGGTATCCTTTAAGGCTGTTAGTGGGCTCTGCTGTGCTTAAAGACTTGGCTCCATGGGCGTAGCAATCACCCCTGCAACCCCTGCCATGGCAGGGGGACCCAGAGGGTTTTGGGGTCTCTCCTCCTTCCTCTCCCCAACTGACAATTAGCAAAAAACCTCCCCATTTGCTTAAAAAAACATCCCCGCCACCTCCATCATACAGTGTAGCGAGTGAAGCAGCATCTGGAAGAAGGAAAAAATTAGACGCTCCAGTTACAGCAGAACACTTCCTGCCGCCATTCGCCAGCTCCCGATCACATGACCCTCATGGAGTTGCAGTAACAAGGGCCCCATGCTATCATTTTTGCAGGCGGCCCCTATTAAGTCTAGTTATGCCCCTGCTTGGCTCCATGGCCACCAAGTTTCACATACTTCTAATTACTGTATTTTAACATCATACATGTGGGGTATAGAACTGTATTAGCCAGCCTATTTTTACAATAATTCTCAAGCAACCAGAAAGCACCTTAAAGGAATACTATCGAGTCACATATTTTTTTTTAATTGACACAGGAATTGTTTGGGAAGTGCTGCTAAGTACTGGTGTATACATTTTAGTAGCAACTTCTTTGTTTACTGTTAGCAAAATACTTTCAAACTTTACTGACGCCAAAACTGACGGCTGACTGAGCCATGAGGAGAGGGGAAATTCCCCTCACACTTGATCAGTTAACTCTTTGTGTAGCTCTGTGTGTGACAGAGAGAGTCAGGACACAGGAGCTGCAGCTGTTGTGAGCTCTGTTTCTGACTGAAGTGTCTGAAGAGAGCAGAGGAAATGTAACGAATTGTCACAGCTTTTCATACTGTTTTTGCTTTCAGAGTTTGATATGTTTGATATTTGCTTTCTGTAGTCTGATATGCAACTCTGGCTGTGCATTGAAGCAGACACCCCTTCTGCAATTGATTTGTCCCAATATAGCTAAATCCTACCCTCAATAAATTAGTTTTTGCCTCTGATATTTAACATGAAAAGTAGGAAAAGGTTTACACAGCTACTTAGACATTATTTGCACATTGTCATTTTAGAACACTTGGGGATCGATAGTATTCCTTTAATCCTGCATCAGCGGATCCTCGCCGCGGTGCTGGAAAACCGTGACTCTACTGTACTATTTATTATTATTTAGTATTTATATCGCGCCAACATCTTCCGCAGTGTTATGTATTGTCTTGTCACTAACCGTCCCTCAGAGGGGCTCACAGTCTAATCCCTACCATAGTCCTATGTCTATGTATGTATTGTGTAGTGCATGTATCATAGTCTAGGGACAATTTTACGAGGAAGCTAATTAACTTGTCTGTATGTTTTTGGGACAAGGGAGGAAACCGGAGTGCCTGTAGGAAACCCACCCAGACACGAGGGGAACATACAAACTTCTGCAGATAGTGCCCTTGCTGTGTTTCTATGCCACCGTGCTGTCCAATTTGCATAGCTCCACCCACCTCCCTGAACTGAGGCATTATGGTCTTGCTTTTTGGACATGTACTAGAATTTTCCCTTCTGTTTTGTAAAAGCAATTCTGTTCTTTGCTGTCCTGATATTGAAACTTTTTTTTTTTTTTTTTTTTTAAGTGAAAGGCCATTGTGATAAGTAGCGTTCATGGAAATCCTCTGGGCTGTCTGCACGGCCAGATAACAAGCTCCGTGGCACACCACTGCAGCCACTCTAAATAGACATCTTGTCCCTGACTTTTGTGTTGAGAGAACGCTATCTGGATTTGCATATTGTTGTATTCGAAGGCAAACACAAGCTGAAATCCAGCGTAATCTAGTTTAATATGAAAACATTTACTCTGTGCTGAGCATTGAAATGTAAGCAGTGTCGCTGCACACACAGCGCATGAAGGGAGAATTAGCATCTTTATATCATAAAGTAAGCACGGCTAAAGTCACCGGCTTGTGTTGTTTTGACGCTCATGCATATGTTAGTGTTACTTTACCACGAAATGACTTAATGGGCCATCTAGATGCTGATCTTGACCATTGTGTAATGTTAAAATGCCTCCAGGGTGTATATATAAGTGCACTGGGTGCAAAAATAGTTTTGTTGGTGGTTGTTTTGTCAATGAGGCTAACTTTTCTACTGACTGCTTGGTGGAGTGTGAAAATTAGATGATTCACTTTATAAACTGTAATAGCAAAAAGGTCATTTAACGATGAGAGGGTTATTTACGAGTTACAGTTTTGGTTTAGATTAAAGCGAATTTAAACTCTGACAACATTTTCAACAAAAATGTGTATCCTACTTTTTATAACCCATACAATTATCATATTTGCTTTTGTGCTCAATTATAAATATTTATTTAGACATTATAACTTCCCAAAGTTCAGTTAATTTACTTTGAAAGCTGCTGGTGCATTTTATTTATAACTGTTGTCATTCTGTTGTAATTGCTGCCAGCAGTAATTTCTGATCTGTTTTTCACGTCAGCACTCATCAGCTGAAGTCCTGCACAGCCAGAGAATGATTACATAAATGTATCAAGTAAAGAATGTGTACACAAGATAAGATTATAAGCAGTTTGGATGCGGGTTCTCCCTGCAGAAGAAAGAGTTAGCCCTGTGATGTAACCCTTTGAATGCTGTTTTACAAAAAAAAAACAATGTGTATATGCTGTAAATAATCTTTTAGAGCAAAGAAGAAATTCTGGGTTATATTCCGCTTTAAGGTGCGCAGGAAAAATAATTACCCCCTTGGCATTATGATTCTGTCCAGATTTTAGGGTCTAAAAGCGATGCAATTTCTTTTGCATGCTTTTAGATCCTAAAATCTGGAAAAAATCACACCGCAGAGAGATCTGCAGCAGCAAAGCACTCACTCACCTCCCTGGGATCCAGCGCAGCAGTTTTACCTCCGTCCTCCAGGTAGCGCTGTAACCCTATAGTGAGATTGCCGGCTGTCGTCAGGACGCGGCCGACGTCGGGATCCCCCGGGAGGTGAATTAAAATGCCCGCTGCACGCATTGCCCTTCACAGACCTCCCGGCGGCCACCACGCTAAGGAGGTTAAAGCAGCAGGGACAGCCGTACTATCCCAGGGAAAAAAACACAAAGCTGTGAGGGTCACAAGGGGCTTGCAAAAGAAAGGGTGTGAACATTAAAAAGTTTTGCTGGGGGGCCCCATAAGCTATAGTTACATAGTTATTTTGGTTGAAAAAAGACATACGTCCATTGAGTTCAACCAGTACACTGACTTCATGTTTGTAGTATACTTTCATGGAACCCTTATATAGCTTGTGTGACACGGCTGACCAGTTATTTGTAGTGTGTAGTTGTTTTTAAAGAGATATTCAAGTGGTTGGACTGAGGCTCAAGATATTCTTGATGGCTTACAGCACAAACTTGATTGCTCTGTTGTTTGTCTTCTCCGTTGACATGCTTGGCTTGCCCGCTCCTCTCATGCAATCCCTCCCCTGCCTACCCATTGCGCCAGCCTTACTATAAGAGAAACAACACAAAAAAAGGACACTGGAGTAGTTCACTACCTCCTTAAAGAGACTCTGAAGTCTCTTATTTTACATTCTTTAGTTTAACAATCCTCTTCAGCTTTAATGCCAGAATTAAATCGCCACATCCCTGCAACAGAGGAGTGATTTATTACCAGAGATAAGCCCTGCAAAGCTCCCGGGCTCGCAGGGCTTTACTTCCTAGAAGAGGCAGAGCTTTACAATGTAGCTCTGCCTCCTCCACAGTCAGTCTCTACGGATCATTGCCTCTCCCCACCCCTCTCAATCTTCTTTCCCTGAGAGGGGCGGGGAGGAGGCAGAGATCCATGGAGATTGATTGCGGAGAGGCAGAGCTACAGCTCAAAGCTCAGCCTCTCCAGGAAGAAAAGCCCTGCGAGCCAGGGCAGCATGATCTGCGACCTGCAAAGTCGTAGAAATTTGCAGGTCGTTTTCTAGGTAATAAATCACTCCTCTGAGGATGCGGCGATTTAACTCTGGCATTAAAGCTGAAGAGGATTGTTAAACAAAATTAGGTAAAAAAAGAGACTTCAGAGTCTCTTTAAAGAGGAACTTTAACCCAGAATTGAACATCATCCCTGTCAGTAGCTGATACCCCCTTTCCCATGAGAAATATTTACTTTTCTCAAATAGATCATCAGGGAGGTAAACAGATCATCAGTAGGTCTTTATGGCTGATAGTGTGGTGAAACCCCTCCCAAAGTGTGATGTCATGACCATGGTCTTGGCAGTGTCTTGTCTGTCAACCTCATTGCATAGTGGGAGATAATGGCTGTTTCCAAGTGCCAAGCAAGCAGTAGTTCTCCGGTGCATATATATGTATAAAAATCCATCCTATCACATTGTTAGGGGGTGTGGTTATAGATGGCAGTTAGTGCTGTCTTTTTTTCATTCCTTCCAGTAGTAAAGATGAAGACCTACAGGTTGACTGTGGGGAAAACAACATGAATGAATTACACATTGAGTGTCAACCATTTCTTGATCTCGCTAATTTTGCAGTGTATTGATTTTTTTTCCTACTACTACCTTTCAGCAAAATTTGTCTTTAAAGGGATACTGTAGGGGGTCGGGGGAAAATGAGCTGAACTTACCCGGGGCTTCTAATGGTCCCCCGCAGACATCCTGTGTTGGCGCAGCCACTCACCGATGCTCCGGCCCCGCCTCCAGTTCACTTCTGGAATTTCTGACTTTAAAGTCAGAAAACTACTGCGCCTGCACGCCCGTGTCCTCGCTCCCGCTGATGTCACCAGGCGTGTACTACGCAGACACAGACCATACTGGGCCTGCGCTGTGCTCTCTTGATGACATCAGCGGGATCGAGGACACGGCAACGCAGGTGCAGTGGTTTTCAGACTTTAAAGTCTGAAATTCCAGAAGTAAACCGGAGGCGGGGCCGGAGCATCGGTGAGCGGCTGTGCGGGCACAGGATGTCTGCGGGGGACCATTAGAAGCCCCGGGTAAGTTCAACTCATTTTCCCCCGACCTCCCTACAGTATCCCTTTAAGGTAAATTCCCTAGTGTTTATTTACTCCTGGTCACTAATCGAGTTCCCTATCATATAACAACTCTTATTGGTTTATGGGCATTGTCAGGTGGGCAATGTATACCATGGTAATAGGGTCACAGTCTCCTGTCCTGTTTTCAGGATCTGCTGGTCCTTTAATCCTGCAGATAAAAAAAGTCACAAAAAACAAAAGTGATGCAATAAAATCAGTAAAATGATGTTTTGTTTACTTTGTAGAGCGTTTCCGTGTATAAATGGTTTGTATGTTTGTAAACTGCCTTTTTATTAGTGACAGATAAGCGAAACAACATTGGAAGTGACTCATAATGTATTCTAGAGTTCAGAGAAAGCAGAGAAGCTACACGTATCGCACGGATCTTGCCTGTCCTTTTCTGTTCTCTCTTGGAAAAATGACAACAGGAAAGAATACACATTTATTTGAATGAAGAATGTCATTGCAAATAGAGTAATTTACATCAGTTTGACAAATCGCCCATTGTCTTGTTGTACTTCACTAGGACTTCTTCAGCCAGATCTATGCATCTAAGTTCCCAAGCTTTTTAGCCTCTGAAGAAACATTGCTTACGCAAGACGGCTGTCAGGCTGTCACCCCCACTGCACGACCATGTCTGTACTAACCGTTGATTAAAGGTAACCTCAGCATGAGCAGTGCCTCCTCTCTCCTCCATATTGTGACACGAGCACTGCTTTTCTGAGCGCATGCTCTTGTGGTTACAAATTTGGTTCAGGTCCAGCACTATTCCCCAGCTGCCTAGCTCTAGTGCCAGTGCTCTTTGGTCTCCCCTTTCAACGAAGTTTCCAACTCCATCTGCCTCTGTAGGATTCAAAGCCAAGTTCACAGTTGAGACTACTGTCGCCTGGCAGGGATCGGGACACAATTCCTCGTTGGGGGACAGTTTGTGGCGAGCCTGTACAAGCATGCCTTCTGTCACTATGGAGAGCCATGAAGGGACAATAATGTACGGCACATGACAGAGGAGGCAGAGGGAGGGAGTGAAGAATAGCGTCGGGGAAGATGATTCGGCATGCTGGATCTCTCACGTATCAAGACCATTGTACAACCTCTACATTCTCACCCATGGTGGACTTTAGCAACCGCCTCGGCTGAGTTTAATCTAAAGTGTGTTTGAACCATTTGAGCCTTCTAAAGCTGGTCATACATCATAGTTTGCAGCATGAAATTTATTACAAATTGTCCTTGCACCATCTGCCAGGCTGCCTTCCCACCAAGTGTAAGTTTCTCCCCCTTCCCCTTCTTGCGACTCCGCCCTCCTCCAGTGTTCGGCTTCACCAAGAGCGTCATTGCTACGTCACTTGGCACATGTTGTGACATCACAACATGTGCCAGCATTACATGGAACAGGCGCTCACGGTGACAGCGAACACCAGAGGGAGTCCTTTAGCAGGTGTACACTTACACTTGGGGCAACGCCAGGGGACAGGTTCCATCGGTCATCGCAATATCGAACGCCAGTACTGGCTTACACCAAATCAAGCTCTTGTGACCATGATTTTTCCACCATTCCCGATCAATATGTTTGACTGGTTTCGTACAAGAGATCAATCAGGGGAGACCATGTTATGGCACTGATTCTCTTCCGATTTTATAAATCTATCTAGTAATATACAGTATGGGCACCCTTCCAGTGCAGCAGACTGCCAGGCTCCCACTCTCACTGTTTGAGTCCCTGGCTGTCTAAGTCATGCCTGTTTTTGTAAGTTGACATTGGATCCACAAACCCCCTTCCTATTGTGTTGATGGAAAGTAAGCTATTTGCTATCCATTTTGGCAAGAGATTTACAGAATACTTCATATATAAACAGGCTTGAATAATTATTTATAGTTAATACAAGGCATTAAGGGATGATTTAGAGGTATTTATAAACAATTATGGCATTTTCCTAACAGTTTTATGTGAGTCCAAGAGCACTTGAGACGATGTAAACCACAATCAGGGGTACGTTATGCTGAAAAACACCGTCTTAGAGTTACTTAACAGGGATAACGAGATCACATCAAGGGTTAGGCTTTGATTCACTGATGTATTTAGTATTTACACAGTACACATTTTTTGAACAACATAAATCATATTTTGAAAGTGCTAAATCATTTGTCAGGTGACTCTGAAAAGCATCACTGTGATGCACCGTATTGTCAGTTGTTGTATAAACACATAACGGCTAAGAGTGATATGGGGGCCGCCATATTTATTTCCTTTTAAGCAATACCAGTTGACTGGCAGTCCTGTTGATCTTCTGGCATCTGTAAAGTCACAACCCTGAAACAAGCATGCAGGTAAAAATTAGGATCGCAGACAATTGAGTGATAAAAAACGCAAATGCACACACTTATTTGAAAAAAAAAACGCAATCAAATCGGATTGTAGGGGAAAAAGTAACAAAAAAGTGGAATCGCATTGCGCTTGTGCGATTACTAGTGGAAAATGACTCAACTCCTGAATACTGTTTTTCCCACTTCAGCCCACATTAAATGGTTTTGTGTTTAAGAGTGTAGTATAATAAGCCTGTAGCACCCAGTTACATTCTCCCTTTCATTTGTTCATGTAAGTATAATCTTTTCTGATTGGCTGTTGCTGATGACAAGCAATGCTTCCTTCAGACATGTGTGACTGAGGTGTCCGCTACCTTTGCCTGTTTCCTGTCAGCACCACGGACAGAGTCAATGAGCAGAATGGAGAGCAGACAGCACTGAGTGCAATGGTGGGAGCTGGAGGCCTTGGTTTTCAGCATGCAACAAATGCACCCCACGAAGCACTTGTGGTCCGCTCAGGGGGTACTTGAACTCCCATTTTACGTGTTTCCCAGTCAATAAAGTGTAGTAGGTTTTAAAATAAAAAAATTATAATAATAATTAGCCATATGTATGAGTATGAACACACCTGGACACACGTAAAATGTCAGCACTATATACAGGTTCTGTATACTTATATGTCTGCACCACTATCTGTCTGCTTGTCTAATACCTTCCCAACCTCTCTCTATTCTATGTAACCCTCACTTCTCACAGACAGAAAAAATTTATTTTTCAGCACCAGGGGCGTTGCAAGGATCCAAAAAGATCCGGGGCACTTTTGGACACTCCAGGGGGAAAATGGGTGTGGCCACGCATCAGAATGTGGGTGTGGTCATGGATGGAGCCAAATTTACATGAAATTAACAGTGGTCTATGTAGACCTGCCCAGTAAAATGTTGGATGAAGCATACCCCCGACTGATGCACCACAGCTCCCAGCATGCCCGCCATTGAGACAACACAGCTGCCTGGGGGACATTCGGGGCATGTGCCACTGATCTTTGGGGCTAACCACGCTCCTGTTGAGCATAGAAAATGTACTCTTTTCATCTTCGGGCGCTCCAATGCTGGCTACGAATTTTAAGGACACTTGAAAACGGATACGGAGCAGGGGTGTAACTAAAGAGGAGCAGCCCATGTGATCGCAGGGGGGCCCAGAACTGTGGGGGGCCCCAACTACTAACCTTCCCTTCCCCCGATAGAGGAGACCTTACTTCAGATCAGGTATTTTTGTGGCTACACTTGTTATGGGTGTGAGGATTACAATGTCCATATTTTGTTTTATGACCCTTGTGAGATTCCCCCCCCCCCCCCCCCCCCCGAACTGTGAAGGGCATCAAGGGGGAAGCAAGGGAAGGGGTGTGAACATTAAAAGTAACTTGAGATGAGGAGTGGTGAAAGAATTGATACTTACCCTGGGGCTTCCTTATGACCATTATTCTCTCCCTTGCTGTTCTCCCAGGTTGTTGTGTTCTTATCACCGAGAGTGTTCTGCGCCTATTCAGGTAGTACTGTGCAGGAGGCCCAACGGAATCAGTGAATTGGTGTCCATTCTCACTAGGCTGCTCACCGTGAGCCGTGTGATGGCGTAGTGGTTAGCGCTTGAATGCGACGCTGGTTTCCCGGTTTGAATCCCAGCCGGGGCAACATCTGCAAGGCGTTTGTATGTTCTCTTCATGTATCTGTGGTTTTCCCCCAGGCACCCTGGTTTCCTCACACATCCCGAAAACATCCAGATAAGTTAATTGGCTTCCCCCTAAATTGGCCCTAGACTACATTACAGATATGACTATGGTAGGAATTAGGTTGTGAGTTCCTCTGATGGACAGTTAGTGACAAGACTAACGCTGCAGAAGAGGTTTGCACTATATAAATTCTAAATAATAATAACATACATTTTCCAAAATACTCACCTGCCGCTTCTCATTTGAGTCCTCTGCAAGTCCTGCTGCCATCCATTTGGGTCCTTGCATGGAAGAAACGCAGCTATACTGATCCCAGAGCCCCATCAGGCTCCCATTGGTTCTCAGGAGGCCATTGGGAATCATGCCTCCCCAGGGAAGAATCTCTTTGGTTCACTGAACACTGGACTAATAAACATTCTAGAAGCGCCCAGATAGCGCGAAACGGCCGTAAGGCTATTCCTGTACCCAGCACCCGCCACTAGCTTACAGCCTACAGCCCCCACCACACGGTATGTTTACCTTATTTGTATTGCACGCAATGTGATGAACTACCACCTGTGGATTAAAGCACAGTTTGCAGCAGTGCCGACTCCGCACTCTTTGTTGTACCTACCTGACTTCTGTTCATTTCCAGTCAGAGCACGCTGACTGTGTCACAAGTGGGATGCGCTGTGGCCCTGTTGGTCCTCCATATCAGATGCTGATCCAGCTGTAGTGCCGACCCTCCTCCTCCCCACTTCTTCTGTACCTTCATTATTTATAGATATGCCTATGCACAGAGGGAGATATTGGCTGTTTGGCAGTTGGAAACAGCGTTTATTTCCCACAATGCAACGAGGTTCACAGACAGCAAAATGTCAGGACCATGATCATGACATCAAACTGTGGGAGGGGTTTCACCACAATATCGGCAATACAGACCCCTCGATAATCTATTTGACAAAAGGTTAAGATTTCTCATAGGAAAGGGGGCATCGGCTACTGATTGGGATGAAGTTGGTTACAGTTCATCTTTAAACAGAAATCGGATCAGTTTGTCATCCGGTACTGTGTGAATCCAGCCTTATACTGTACTGTTCTGGCTAAATGCACAGGCTTAAGGGAGCTCCATAAATACTTAGGTTTTATAATGAAGTGTGTCATTTATAATACAGTTCACAAGCCCAGGTCTATGGCCCATGTGTGACGCACAGGTAGGGGAAGGCGAGGAACTTTTTCCAAAGGATGCACCAAGTCCTCTCCGCGATCGCTGTGTCTTTTCCAGCACGATCTCCAGGGATGCCCTCCCCAGATAAACGACATTACTGTACGCTCTGAATACAGTTGTCCTGAAAAGCCCGCTTTCCCCTGCCCTCCCCGTGAGTGGGAGGCACATAACAAGCTCAGAAGTATTTCATCAGGCAAGCGGGACAAGTCGCATAGCGTCAAACCTCGAGCCCAGGCCTCCAAAACAGCATTCCTGTATGTGAGAATAATTCCAGATAGCGCGGTAAACACTTGTGGAAATACAGTGCGTACTGTTTCACTGCCAGCTTCCAGATTCTATAAAATAATTCCCAGCATTTCCTTCACTGGGACCGTTTTTACTTGAAATGAGGTGAGAGAAAGTCATCTACAAGTTAAGTTCATCAGGAACAATTTATTTTGAGTGCTTTTACTGCTTGCAATGTGCCAGCAAGGGATTTTAATTGTAAGATAGCTCAAGAGAAAAGTATTGTGCATCAGATCCAAAGCCTTTAAAGTGACACTGAAGCGGAAAAAAAAAGTATGATATAATGAACTGTGTGCGTAATACGGATAATTAATAGAACAATAGTAGAAAAGAAGAGAGTCTCATATTTTTATATTAATTTATATAGCTTTTTTTTCTTTTTTCTTTTTTAATAACGATGCATCATTCTCAATATTTGCAATTTACAAACTACTCTCTGCATTTTAAACTATAGAACAGAGCAAAGCTAATGATCCTTTGAATTTCCCTGCTGTAGAATCTTATCTGAAGTTGTCTTTCGCTGTATCTTTGATGTGTAAGTGCTTCAGTAAATAGCACTGCTCTCTGACTAATTTAGTTGAGGACTGGAGTCAGAGTAATTTTGGGTAGCTGGAGTCGGAGGTTTCAATAAACTGAGGAGTCGGATGATTTTTGATCCAAATCCATAGCCTTTGTAAAAATTAGACTAAGGAGTTGGAGTCGAGGAGTCCGAGTCGGAGTAAATTTTGGGTACCTGGAGTCTGAGTCAGTGGTTTCATATATGGAGGAGTCGGAGTCGGATGATTTTTGTACCCACTCCACAGCCCTGCTGGAAACTGAGACTCCTATCTGAGCTGAGACTCATATTTTTGCTACCAATGTTCTATTTCTTAGTTGTACTACACATACAATTCATTGGGCTTGATTCACAAAGCGGTGCAAACTGTTTAGCATGGGTGTGCTAAACAGTTAGCACGTGAAGTGCCGTCCGCGTTCGTGCGAATCGCGGCACTTTGCGCGTGCAAAAGACCGCAAACAGCACTTCACGTGCTAACTGTTTAGCACACCCGTGCTAAACAGTTTGCACCGCTTTGTGAATCGAGCCCATTATCTCATAAGTTTATTGTCTTTTCAGATTTCCTTTAAAGTAACCCTGAACTGGGTTTTTCTCAACATACTGTACTTATAAATTCTCTTTTATCTGTGGTACTGTGACAATATGTCACAGCACCGTCCTCCACCTCCAGCTCCCCCTGTGACCCCCACTCTGCTCAGCCTTAATATTCGACTGAGCAGAATGTCGATTATGGGTGGGGAGGAAGTGTCAGTATTCCCTCCTCTCTGCCTGTCCTTAGGAACGCCCCCTCCACTCGCTGCTTATGGTTCCGATATGCTGTACTGCACACAGCATGCAGAAGAGCTGCGGCGTGTGCGGGTTTGTGGAGATTGAGCTTGGAACCATAGTGCACGCTACAGAAAAAAATACTATTTATTTGGAAAGTGTGGAAATTTTTTAAGGGAAATGTAAATTCCCTAATGGGGAAGGAGCGACCCTTGCAGGAGAGGAACTTCTGGACAACGCCCCTTCCCTGCCTATCAGAGCCTTCTCACTGGCTCTCCTTTGCCTGTTCCCCGCCTCCTCTGTGGCAATCAGCGCTATGTGCTCTCTGGACATAGGAGCAGCAGTAATGGACGCTACCTAATCCGGTTTAACCCCCCTTCTCCCCTCATCAGGTAACGCTCTATAATTTTTTTCACTTTTAAGACCTTGCCCATACATTACTCAATTTGCGGCATTGATATCCAGCTGAGATCAGGTGGCCATGTGATGGTGGCATAGATAGATTTTGCCACCTGATTGATCGTTTCGCCCAATTGAAACTATCGAGCCGGTATGCTGGAAAGATCTCTCTTGAAAGGTCTCTGTCAGTCTGTGTACACAGAGAGAGACCCGCTGCTGCTCTCTCAAAACTCCTCATCCACATAAGGTAGTAAGGGAGAACAGGATAGGGGAGGAGTTCAGTGAGCTGCCTGTCCAATATCATTTCTACGTCGACTGAATGGGAAATGGAGATACGTGAGCCAGCCAGGCTTGGCCAGTCAAAGGGGTGGCCCAACCTAAGTTGAATTCCAGAAATCTTGGGGATTTCCAGAACAGTTTATTAAAATTCTTATAGTGTGAAGAGCTGATCTAGCGTACACAGCAGTGCCGTAAATTTTGAGTTCTTGTATAACAGAATAGTAGATATTTTTTTTTCTTTTTCTTCTCTTAGTTATGACTTTGTTTTGAGAGAGCAGTGCCAGGTTTGCCCGCTGGTTTACGTAGCGCCCTGATTTCTTTCCAGCTCACTTAAACAGACCCACCCCGTAGAACAAAGCGCGTCTTGCATGTCTTTCCTCGGCACATCCAGCTACATTAGAGCCGGCGGTGTGATGCCTGGGAGTTCCATGCCTCCTGTACACAGCCTGAAAGCCAGCATCCCGGCAATGAATTAAGATGACCACCAGGGACAGCCTTAGAAACCACAAAAACCAAACCAAATGAAGGACATAAGAACGCCTTCATCTTTCAGAATTCTGGACAAGGAAAAAGAATGGCTTATTCTGGGGGGAGAGAGAGGAGGCCCCGGGGCGTGAAAGCAGCTCAGCGTGCCAACCGAGGCTGGCTGAAAAAGTTCATTAAGACCGGAATAATTTACCTGGAGCAAGAATGTGTTATAAGCGATATTATGTGAGGTCAGCATAGAAAACCACATGACACAGAAGTCAGTTTGTCTTAGGTTTAGCGGTGTATGATGCACTTCCAGACTATATTTTCTTTCTGATGGAATTCTGGGTCATTCTGGAAAGAACAGGATGACTTTTAAAGGGCCATTTTAGTTAAATTGAAGAGATTTTACTCCGACGAAGCTACTAACAGCCTAATGTCTCAATAAACTGCTTAGATACATGTATGTAAATTATGTTACTGGCCATGTTTTTTTTTTATTCAGTTCGGCAACCCACGATGCAGCTAAATAGGGACACTATTCTATGCCTGCTGCTCGGCAGAATCCTGTCACTTTTCTCTGCCTCAAGCTGTTTCTTTTTGGATTTATCATCAGAAAACTTTAAAGTGGGATTGTCAGCCATAAAATCAAATTCCACTTGTCCACTGCTCTGTGCTTATTATGTAGTCTACATCCTGACCCTGCATTACAATATGATCATAAATGTTTCTGCTGTAATGAATCTAATCTCAGTCAGCCTGGCTCTATTTTGGTACATTGCTGGGGAGAGGGAAGCTCGCTATCTCCCCTCCCACATTTCTGCTCCCCACTTATTGGCTGAGAGCATTTCAGTGTGACATGAGGGGAAGCGCGTAGGATGTGATCGAGCCCTAAGAGAGGAAATGGCATCAGGATTGGCTTCAGTCAGATGCAGTAAACATGGAAAATGCCTGGAACAGTTTTATCTTTATTTACTATATAAAAATTCACTGAAATCAAAACGTGGACAGTACAATACATATATTATGTAAGTAGAACAAGTATTTATCTACTTATATATGTGTTTTTTTTTCCTGGGATACTATGGCTGCTCCTGCTGCTTCAATGTTAGCACTGTGTTATTTCCCATAAACCTTATGTTTCTTTGCCTGTCATCTTAGTGATTACAGCACTATGTACAGAACACAGAGAGTTTTTAACCAGATCTACACAGTCACCCTAGCCTGTCATCTAAAAGTTACCAATCATGTCAATCAAAGGTATTTCTTTTTACTTCTTTGTACAAGGGAAGCATCAGTCTGCTCTGGAGAAGACGTGTCCATAAATCTGAATAAGCCATTTGCTTCTGCAGAGAACTTGGACCAACCTTAACTCAGACTACTGTCTGTTTGATCTTCTGTCTTATATAAAGCGCACCTGCATCCAAGCCCTGTGTAGTGGAGCAAACCTGTAAAAACATTTTACAGGCTGTTGTCTTATTACTGCTCCATGTCTGACTTCAGTGTTATGTATCTTTCCTCCAAAATTGCCAGTTGTCGTCTGTGTAGGGGTGAGGGGGTTCAGCCTCAGCTAATGTATAGGTGAGTGGGTTAGTTGAAGGACTTTTTATGTGAAGATTATTCATTACAAAATGTGGGACACTGTGAATGTATTGCTGAGCATGCTTCAGGTGGTGTTTAAAGAGAAACTCCAAGCTAGAATTTAACTTTATCCCAATTAGTAGCTGATACCCCCTTTTACATGAGAAATATAATGATTTTCACAAACAGACCGTGAGGGGGTCGCTGTATGACTGATTTTGTGCTGAAACCCCTCCCACAAGAATCTCTGAGTACCGCGGCAGGAATTAGCTGTTTACAGCTGTCTCTAACAGCCAAAACAGCTAGGAGCAGCTACATAACCTACCCACAGTAAAAATGTCACCATGTAATACATGTCAGAATGTGAATCTGGGAGAGGAAAGATTTTACAATGGGCAAACACTGACTAAATCATTTATACATAATTATGGTAAAATTTAAGCACTTTTTTTTACTACATTATTTTCACTGGAGTTCCTCTTTAAGACTAGAGGAGCCTTTTATTTCCTGTAAGGAGAATTGGAGTCCTCCACCCAGGCCATTGCCTGTATTGCCGTTGTTCCTCAGGGATACCATGTCCCTGGATTAAAGTGGACATGAACTCTTGTACAGGACAGAAAGAAAACAGAGAGAAATGTACCCTTTATGTATTTAGAGAGTTTAGCTTGTATAATGCCCCCTCATCTGTGACTAATCACCACTGTGATTTGATCTCTCAGCTGTGTCCGCTCTGAAATCTCCTCTGCCATGGCAGAGCAACTCATTTGTAAACACAGGATGTTAACCCTATGCCTGCTTCCATGAAAGCAGGAAGTAGACACACTGTAGATTTATTGCAAGATATGTATCATCTGTCACTAGGAAATGTTTTTCTATAAAGGTTGTGCTGTTGTTTATCTTTTTGAGCAGCGAGGAAGTTCTGAGTTCAGGTCTCACTTAGGGCTTATTCACACCTAGGGTGTTTTCGCTATTTTTTAGGCACCGGCGATTTTGAAAATCGCCTTAAAAGCGATTGTGCAATGAATCCTTATAGGACTGTTCATATCTGCGCGTTTCATCTGCTTTCCACTCAGCAAAGTGCTGCCTGTACCATTTTTTTGGGCAATTTTGCTACAATGGAAGGTATAGGAAAAAACGCAAAACGCTCACAAAATCAAGTTTGCAGCAATTACGTTTGTGCTTTTAAAACTAAATACATTGTATTTATTATTTTCCGGGTCAAAGAGTTCACTTCCTGACTTGCGTCAGGAAGTGAAAAAAGACATTGCTTAGAAAAGCGCTTTACACAAAATCGTAGCGCGCAGGTAAGCGCCGGAAGGGGAAAAATTACTCTCAAAATTGCAAAACGCGGCCGTCAGCGATTTCGGTTTTAGATGTGAGCAAAGCCTTATGGTGTACGTCAAATGACATGACGATCACACCATTAAAATGATATTTTCTGTATAGTTGCCATGTCACTGAACCCTCCAATGTCCCTTCTGGGATCTCCTGCATAAAAGGATGTGAGCTAGGCCCTTACCATTTCCAAGCAATCACAGAATTATTTTAGGGACATTAAACATTGCTCAGTTACATTACGCTCTTGTGCTTCTTAACACAGAGCTCTCTGATTGAGTCCACTTAATTAAACGGTGGTTTAAATGGATTATGTTAATGCGCCTTTCTCCCCCGGCTCTCTCAATGGGAAAAGCTGTTAGATTAACATTAGCAAATTGCTTATTGAGGAAAGTGAAAAGTCACCGAGGCGTGGAAAAAAAAGCAAAAATGTAAACCTTGGCCAATTTTCTGCAAAATTTAGGAAAGGCCAATGACATTAATCATAAAGTTCATCGGCAGAGCCAGGGATATGGGCCAACCTCCTTCTTCTCTTGCGAAGGCTTGCTTCCTCTTTCTGGGGTTCCCAGCCTTTACTCATATTCAGTAAAGATGAGCTTCTGAAAGTGTGAATTAATCAGAATCAATTTTATTTGGCCAAATTAGTTTGCACTTTGGACAAGGAATTTGACTTGGCAGTTGCTTAACAGTACAAGGACACACAGGGTAGGTAATTGCAAGTCATCAACAGTATGTAAGTTAAAGTCTTGGCAAAGAGAGTGAGAAGTGTTTATTTTCAGTTCTGTAATGCAATGCTTTTCAGTCCTAGCAGCTCTAGTGTGGTTCCGCGTTAAGCATGGCTACTGCCTAAGGGAAGAAGCTGTTCCTGTGCCTGGAGTTTTTTTTTGCAACTGACCGGTATCTCACTCCTGAAGGCATAAGTTGGAAGATGGGGTGAGCCGGATGAGAGTGGTCCGAGGCAATCTTAGCTGCTCTCTTTCTGCCTGTACTAGCGCCAAGGTCTTGTCGTACGTAGAAAAGTGTTTGGTTATGTTGACTTTGGGTATTTTGCAGGGTAAACCTTTCTTTTTCGGATATACTGTATACAGTATGCACCATATATGGAGTGGCCACTGTGGCAAGTCAGTGTTCTTGTTGACATGCGCAGTGGACAGTTAGAGGTTTTGTGTCCCTTGATTGGCTAGTTTAGATCTTGAAACAAGAGTTCAAGAGTGCTCCCGGGGGGGCTGAACCACACTGCTGAGCGCTTTGCGATCCATCCATGCTGTGCTTGGGTTTTGGAAAAAGCACTACCATTGACTTAAATTAGAATAGCGGCAAAAAATATCGATCGACATGATTTTTCTAAATCGCAGCAATTTTTCTGCAATTTCAATGCAAGGCAAAAAAAAAAATGGCTCACCCTGCTATAGCAAATTTCCCAGCGGTGTTCATTATTATTCTCACTCCAGGCCGCCATGGACTCGGGGGGTAAGATGCAGTTTGTCTGCCAGCTATTGGTGGCGGCGGAATTGCACTGTATTTTTTGTAATTCGGGCTCCATCTTTTGCCGACACCCAAATTACCTTCTGAACGCTGCTTTATCCATAATTCCCATTACATCCTAGGGCAGCGACCACCGGCGCCCAAATGCCTGGCGCCCTTTTTGCTTGATTCGCAAATAGATACTTACCTCAGTAGAGTCCCCGTCCGCCTCCACTGCGCACCATTCCAGCACTGGGACCCTATGAACCTACCTAAAAAGGGCTTGTTGATGGAGCATGACCGCACTGTGCCATCGAAAGGACGGCTTGCATCTGTGCAGTAGCACGGAGCCACTCGGGTTTGGCTTTTTCTGTACTCCGCAGGCGTCATGCGACATGCAGTGCAGCCAAGCTTGTTAGCGTACAGAAGCATTGCCAAGCATTTTTTAGAGGGTTCCAGGTAGCAGTAGTAGTAGTGGAGGAAGACGTGGGAGGGGCTTCCCTCTTCCTAGGTAAGTACAGTATATGACTTTTCCCTCCCCTAAAGTCACAGGTTTGCTTTAAAAGGCACTTCATTGATTAGTTGTGAAAATATCACTTAGGAGACAAAAGGCAATCGAATAAGGGCCAAATTACATTCCATACAGAAGTTAATTCCACTGGCATTACAGAACGTGCAACTGGCATCTAATTGGTTGGGGTGGGAAACGCCTCTTATCTCACCTTCCCACTATTCCCTCTAGATGACTACTGTAATGTCCAGAGTGAGAGATTTAATAATGGATATTCTGTAGTGTATCAAAGCCAGTGAAGTGTTAGCAACTTCATTTCTTTGAGGCCTAGCAGGCAGGATAAATGACAAGCTGGCTTTGTGTGTCTTCTGTCAGCGACAGAATGGAGTTTTTTTCCCCCCTCAGCCAAGGAATAATTTGTCCACATGAATAGAGCCATTCATTAGTTAGAGTGCTTCACTAATTGTGTTTGAAAGTAAAAAAGCAGACCACAAGCAGGCGAGAGAAACCAATGCCATAGCAACTCTGTACTGATAAAAATTATGCCAGTCACTAAAAAGCAAATTAGTGGAGTTCAGAAAGACTCAGTGACCCGAGTGTGCGAGGCCGGGCGGGTGAGGAGAAATGTTAGCTTCACACAGGACTTCTATCAGTTCCTTCACTAATAGGCAACTCCTAATAAAGCAAAAACATCTCATAAGCTACGTATTAAAGAGAAACCGTGACCAAGAATTGAACTTCATCCCAATCAGTAGCTGATGCCCTCTTTTACATGAGAAATCTTTTCCTTTTCTCAAACAGATCATCAGGGGGCGCTGTATGGCTGATATTGTGGTGAAACCCCTCCCACAGGAAACTGGTCCTGGCAGTTTCCTGTCCGTGACCCTCGTTGCATTGTGGGAAATAGCTGTTTACTATAGTAAACTATAGACTATAGTCATAGTTTACTATTACAATACACCTCTTGTTCACTTTAAGACTGGAACCCCACTTGGAACAGAAACTTTTACCTAGGATAGAACTTCATTCCATACAATAGTTGATACCCCCTCTCCCACGAGAAATCTTTACCTTTTCTCAAATAATCTGGGGAGGGGGGGGGGGGCTCTGTGTAGCTGATATTGTGCTCTGTGTGGCTGATATTGTGGTGAAAACCCTCCCACAGTGTGATGTCATGACCATGGTCCTGACAGTTTCCTGGCTGTGAACATTGTTGCATTGTGGGAAATAATGTTTTTTTTTTCAACTGCCAAGTACGCAATATTTCACTCTGTTCATAGAATTCTCAGTAAACAAACATTCCGTACAGATCACCTGCCAGCAGTAAAGATGTCACCACCAATTTCAGAATGTAAATCAGGGAGAGAAAAGATTTTACAATGGGCTGACAGTGACACTGACTGAATAATCTATAACTGAATATTATAAACAAAAAAACAAAAATGTATACATTATGTTACTTCCACGACAGTTCCTCCTTAAAATCGCTGTGATTTTGGACAATGAGAAATCAGATGTATTGCTTTTCAAAGGCAACACGTGTTCGTTCAGAACTCCGAAATTCCTTGACTACAATTTGAGTGTGATTAAAGAACTGGGCCCTGGACACTTAAAATGTGAAATGCTAGAATCCCATAAATTGCTGGCAGGGGAGTCAGGGGATCAGATCAGAGAGGGAGTGATCTGTTTGCTACATTAATCTGATTGATCACAATCTATATGTGTATGGGCACCTTAAGGGCTCGTTTCCACCATAGCGAATCCGCATGCAGCGACGAGATGCGGATTCGCTTGGTACATTGAAGTGGCCGGGGCTGTTTCCACATGTGCGGCGTGCGGGAGCGATTTGGCGGCGGGCCAAATCTGCACGACGGGACCCACCGAATTCGCCTGCATCGGGAATCCGTGCGAATCGCCGCTAATGTATTTAATAGTAAAACCGCATGCGTTTTTTACATGCGTTTTTACCCGCGATTCGCGTGCGATTTCGCACCTTTTTCAATGTTATTTTGCCCTGGCAGTGTCATGGTTAATTTCGCATTGCACGCTGCCATGCGAAATCGCATGCGAAATCGCGGGTAAAAACGCATGCGGAAGCGCATGCGTTTTTACAAGCGTCGGAATGCCGGCGAAATCGCGTCACAACAGTGGAAACGAGCCCTAAAGAGAACCTGAACTGAAAATAAAAAGTCAAAATAAACATACACAGGTCATACTTACCTCCCATGTAGTCTGCTCCTCAATCTCTTTCTCCTCTCCTCCGCCCTGTTTGTCTACTGTGATCGATGGAATTCTCTGACCTCCATTTTAAAATGGCCATTACCCCATAACAGCTTCCTGGTCAGCACACTGTTAAACTGTTATGTCGCCCACTTGAGCCATAGGGAAACATGGACACTACCTTGCACATTCAGTTGTAACTGACAACAGCTGATATATAAAACTGACAGCAACTGGTATATTTC
The DNA here is from genome assembly GCF_040937935.1 of Hyperolius riggenbachi. Taxonomy (NCBI): domain Eukaryota; kingdom Metazoa; phylum Chordata; class Amphibia; order Anura; family Hyperoliidae; genus Hyperolius; species Hyperolius riggenbachi. The sequence goes on from NC_090646.1 coordinate 633,345,625, forward strand.
AGTTCTGACAAAATATTGTCAGAACTGGAAGGGATCACTGTAAGAAAAAATAATGAGCTTCTGAGAGGAACTGATGGCAAGGTAAGTATGTAATATTAATTTGCAGCTACGTCATGTGTTTATTTTAAATAATTTTACTCAGTTCAGGTTCCCTTTAAAGAGGAACTCCAGTGAACATTTTACTGTTGGCAGGTGATGTAGCTGCTGCATGGTTTTTGACAGTTGGAAACAGCTGTAAACAGCTATTTCCCACAATGCAGCAAGGTTCACAGACAGGAAACTGCCAAAAGTTCGAACTTTTCTTGTGGGAGGGGTTTCTTGTGGGAGGGGTTTCACCACAATATCAGTCATACAGCGCCTCCTGATGGTCTGTTTGTGAAAAGGAATAGATTTCTCATGTAAAAGGGGGTATCAGCTACTGTATGGAATAAAGTTCAATTTTTGGTCAGAGTTTCTCTTTAAGAAGCATCTACAATAGAAGTTCATGCAAATGTGAGGTCTAACCCACTGAGAGTTCATAGAGTTCTTTTTTTTAGCTGGATATGTTACATTAACATGAAAGAGCAATGTGGAGGGGTTGGTCCAAGCATAACAACTCACAGACATTAAGCAGATTACAGACTTCAGCAGCAGTAGAATGGTAATCAGTGTAGAACAGCAATTATCTGGTACATAGGCAATCAACCACAATCAGCATACAGACAATAAGCCACAATATAGCAGTTATTTGCAGTGACTCATCACGCTAGATCCCCTCACCCCACTTGTCACAGTCTGATGTGAAGTTTGCTAATCCACCATTGAAAGCCTAATGCTGGGCATACACGGCCTCGATTATGCGCCGGATCGTCCCCGCCGGCGCATGCATCGATCCCCGCTCGTCCCCGCGGGTGCTACTTATCTTCCTAGGAGGAACTTTAGCTTCCAATATGGTTTGCATGCAAAGTATATTATACTAGACACTTGCGCCACGGTGAGGCAAACCTCCGGGCAAGTGACCTAGGGATACGCAGCCTTTCCCCCCACCATTTAGGTTAGGTCACTTGCCCGGAGGTTTGCCTCACAGTGGCTCAAGTGTCTAGTATAATATACTTTGCATGCAAACCATATTGGAAGCTAAAGTTCCTCCTAGTTTAATAAATGTTAGCACTTGTCTTGGATGCAGGGCATGCATTTTTCATTCTGGCAGAGGCAGTGTATGCCTGTGCGATTAACCATTCAATTGCAACATGTGTTTAGGGATGCGCAGCCTTTCCCACCACCTTTCCTTAACTGTGTAACTATGTAACTGTCAGGTTAGCTGCTCCCAGCCCGTCCTCCTGAGTTTCCTGTTTGCACGATAAGTAGTAGCAGATTTGCATATGATTTGCATCTGAATTGAATGTGAAGTGTGCAGAATATTTATTTAGGTGCTGCACACCGAGCTGGTGGTCATTTCAGATGCAGCCTTAGTGGTATGTGCTGGCGTTCTCCTCGCTGTTCAACCAAATGTAAGTTACACATTTTTTTGCTTAGCTGCTCCCAAGGTTTTAAATTTAGGTTAGGTCACTTACCCGGAGGTTTGCCTCACTCGTGTATGCCCAGCATACGGACCCTTCCACACCGAATCCATTGTGTTGCAATATCCATTTGTATTGTAATAAATACAAATTCGGGACAATATTATTATTATTATTATTATTTATTGAATTTATAAAGCGCCAACATATCAGCCTGAAATTGGTTGCATCATCGATCAGGAATTAGCTGATTATAATAATCGAATCAGATGGTCGGGCGGTCTTCTACAATTCAGCACACTGCAGCTTTAACAGTTCGCTGCATGGCCATACAACTTAGCACACAAATGAATCTTGCCAACCAACAGAGCTTTCTGTTGTTGGGATCTGATTGCTGCTGCAATTTATAATTTTTTTTTTTATTAATTTTTTTTAAATGCTATTTTTATTTATTCCTCCCCCCCTAGATCCAATAACTGCGATCACCTCTCATAGGTATCAGTTTCGCATTGCGACGTGTGTGTGTGTGTGTGTGCGTGCGTGCGTGCGCAATTGTGTGTACCTATAGACATTATCTGACGATCAAAGATTCACTTGTACAGATTATCCCTTTGACAGGATACTGTCTATGGTGAGAGTTTAATCATTAGAGGCACGTGAACCAAGCTGTGTTTAATTACTGCCATCCATAGGGAGAATCTCTGGTTTCAATTCAAACCTAACCAGTAGTGATTATCATTCTGTGATCACAACCTGCAATCAAATGAAGCAGCCAGGCGGGATTAGAGAGCAGCTTGGGATGTTTAGGCTGCTGTGTTCTGAGAAGGCTTTATCTGTTTCCTTTATTCCTCGCTGCCGCGCTCATGGTCATTCTCTTTCATGTCTTGCCTAACGTCATTTGATTTCTTGGATATGTGGGGCTGTAAATTGGAAAATCTCTTTCTTGGATGTGTAAAGAGGATCTATGGGGATTTTAGTAGGACATCCCCTTACATGCACTCCTGGCCTTCCTCTAGTTTGGTTCCCTTAGAACTTTTTTTTTTTTTTGAAGACTGTACATACCTGAAGTAGTTTTAACCCCTTCAGTACCAGCGGTCCCTAGGTCCTTAAAGAGAATCTGTACTCTAAAATTCTTACAATAAAAAGTATACCATTCTCTTCATTATGTTCTCCTGGGCCCCTCTGTGCTGTTTCTGCCACTCCCTGCTGCAGTCCTGGCTTGTAATTAACAGTTTTAGGCAGTGTTTACAAACAAAAGACATGGCTTCTAACCAGAGTATCATAGGCTGAGAACCGCTTACTGTGTGACTCATGCCTGAGTGCCTGAGCACGACAGGGCCAACAGAGGAAAGAAGATTAGATTATATAACAGAGATAACACAGCCACTGTGCAACTAGGAAAGGCTGCAGTAAGACAGAGCACATTAGAACAGCTATAGGAACTTATAGGATAGAAGAAATCAGGCTAAAAATCTTGTTAGAGTCTCTTTAAGGACCAGAGACCGCTGGCATCAAAATTCACCGCATACCGACGAATCGCCAAACTGAAACACTGTTCACGCCACACACCCGTCGCCTTAGCTCACCCCGAGTGTGGCAACTGCTGCACTTGGCGAAATAAATCTGATTCTGATTCCCAGTCTCTATGACAGCAGAGCTCTGTGGGCCGATCAGGAGCCACTCCGTCGTCTGCTGTTTATTGTGCCCCCCATAGCGACAGAACAGTAGAACACATTGCTAGCCTTAAAGAGAACCCGAGGTGTGTTTAAAGAATGTTATCTGCATACAGAGACTGAATCTGCCTATACAGCCCAGCCTCTGTTGCTATCCCAAACCCCACTAAGGTCCCCCTGCACTCTGCAATCCCTCATAAATCACAGCCGTGCTGTGAGGCTGTGTTTACATCTGTAGTGCCAGTCTCAGCTGCTCCCCCGCCTCCTGCATAGCTCCGGTCTCTGCCCCCGTCCCTTCCCTCCAATCAGCAGGGAGTGAAGGGATGCAGACGGGGACTGGAGTTCTGCAGGAGGCGGGGAGAGCAGCAGACTGACACTATAGAGAAAAACACAGCCAGCTCTGACAAGCTGTTTGTCAGCAGCGTGGCTGTGATTTATGAGGGATTGCAGAGTGCAGGGGGACCTTAGGGGGGTTTGGGATAGCAACAGAGGCTGGGCTGTATAGGCAGATCCAGCCTCTGTATGCAGATAATAGTCTTCAAACCCACCTCGGGTTCTCTTTAAGGCTAGGGATGTGTCTGTACAGCATTGTTCCCTGAATTGTCGCCCGAAGGATCATTTCTTGATCCCCAATAAGCAACAATTCTCGCATGTGTGTACTTAGTTTATAGCCTGGTACATAAATCAAATTTTCACTGGCCAATTTTACCATTTCTAGACAATCTGCTCATAGTATTCACAATCTGTTGGCCCTTAGGGCCCTTTTCCACTAGCAATCGCTAGCGTTCGCGCTAAACGCTAGCGATTGCTGAATCACACGTGCAGGAAACTTCCCTGCGATTGCGTTCACGATTTTGCTATGCAATGCACTGCATAGCAAAATCACGGCAAAGATCGCTCCGCGGTGCGATCGCGTTTGAGTCAAAAACGAATCGCGGTAGTGGAAATTACCTACCGCGATTCCTATGTTAAAAAGCAAACCGTAGCGATTTCAAAATCACTAGCGGTTTGCGATTTTGTGATTCAGCATCGCAAACGCTGCTAGTGGAAAAGGGCCCTTATACTACATGGAGGTGGTAAAATTGGCCAATTATTAGCCAGTCAAAAATTGGATGTGTGTACCAGGAGCGGATAAGCCAAACCAAACCAACAGTTGTTAATTCAGGTTAATATTATTATTATTGATATACTGCCGACATCTTCCTCAGCGATTTTAGAGTATTTACTCTTGTCACTAACTATATAGTCTTGTCACTAGCTCACAATATAATCCCTACCATAGTCATATGTATCGTAGTCTAGGGCTAATTTTTGGGGGAAGTCAATTAGTTTATCTGTATGTTTTGGGGATGTTGGAGGAAACTGGAGTGCCTGGAGGAGATAGGGAGAACATACAAACTCCGTGCAGATGTTGTATTCCTTTAATAACTAACTGTGAATAGTTTATTTCAAGTTTTTTAAACTTTAAGTTTCTTATTCAAGCATGATACTGAACAGGAGCAGAACCATAAGGTCCTGCAGTGTAAAATTTGCATCCGTAGCTATGCCACTGAATAATTCCTGCCAAGATACTCTCTGCAAGGCAAATGTAAGCTCATCCCATATTTGCATGGGTTTTCTCTGGGTTCTCCACCCCTAAGGGCTGGTTCAGATGTACAGTTGCCGGCGTCCGACCACATGGTTTAGCGCCAGGATCCATGACGTCCCACATTGAGATGAATGGAACCATTGATCTCAATGCGTCTATCGTCAATTGACGACATTTGTGAGAGCGCAAATTTTCAGAGAGGCTGCGTGTAGATTCTAGCATCATTTCTGTTTGCAATTCTGTATCCCCCTAGGGCATACATGTCAAACTCTGGCCCGTGGGCCAAATCTGGCCCTCAGAGCCATCAAATTTGGCCCTCAAGTACTTTCCTCACTTTGTATTATGTTTGGCCCACTCTAGACAACCAGGGAAGCCATATGGGGAAGGGAGAGGGAAAGCACTAGAAACCAGAAAGGTGAACCAATACCAAACGCTTTTCTGCTTGGTAGTAGAAAAACATTTAGCATTAGCTACACGAGATGCTAGCAGGCGGCCGCGTGGACCATGTGAGTTAAATGACTCTCCTTGCAGAGGAACTGTAGTGAAAATGACATAATGAATCAAATTGCTTATTTTTTTGCAATGTTAATTTATAGGTTAATCAGTCAGTGTTTGCCCATTGTAAAATCTTTCCTCTCCCTGATTTACATTCTGAAATGCATCACTGTTAGTGACATCTTTAGTTCTGCCAGGTGGTTTGTACGGAATGTTTGTTACTGAGAGTTCTATGCAGAGAGGGAGATACTGCTTGCTTGGCTGTAGGAAAAAGCTGTGTCTTCCCACAATGCAATTAGGTTCAAAGACAGAAAACTGTCAGGACCATGGTCATGACATCACACTGTGCACTTATATCATGCCTACGCTACACTGATCAGAAAATCCTACCTGCCCTCGCTGGGGGGCGGTTGTCAGTAATGCTACCCTGAGTATGGGATATGCTCCTGTCCAGCCATTTTTGGGGGGTTTTGTGAATGGACAGGGGTGTCATTCCGAGTAATCTACCACATTTATTATACATGTCTATAGCTTTTGCAAGAAAAATGCATTGCAATATTACTATTCGTTGCATTTTGGCTCTAATTCCTACTGAAAGAGTAATTTTGCTATGGAGTTGTACTCCATATCTCCTGTTCACTGTCAGTCTGTTCTCACTCATGTTTATGACTGTTATGGTTATATTTCATTTGTTACACTAAATTCAATAAACATTTTATTGGAAAAAAAAAAAAAAATTAGACTGTGGTAGGTACATACAGAGGTGTAGCTAGGGTTTTGAGCACCTGGGGACAAAGACAGTTTTTGCGTCATCCCCCCCCCCCCTCGGACAAATTGGGCATGGTCACCCATCAGAATGTGGGTGTGGTCATGGGTGGAGCCAAATGTACAATGCTGTTTAGATATCCAAATGTGCCCCCTTCCCTCTGTTTAGATCGCCAAATGTGCTCCCCTTCAGATAGCCAGATGTGCCTTCCTTCCCCTCGTTTAGATAGCCAGATGTACTCCTGTAATTAGCCAGGTGTGCCCCGCTTGTTCTGCTGCTGTTAACACCTCTGTACTCCTCTGCAGAGGGAGGGAGAGGAGCAGGGGCACTTCGGACAGCCAGCAAGCCGCCTCTCACTCAATTGGGGGTGCGGTGGCCATGATCTGCGCCCCCTTACAGTGCTGCGCCCGTGGACATGTGTCCCCCTTTACCCACCCATAGCTATGCCTCTGGGTACGTGAGACCCAGAGTCCAGCGGAGAGACAGTACTGTATACACAATCTTATATATTGTCATCACCACATCCTGGATCAGTTTGCTGGAAGCTGAAGAGCGTCATTGAAGCTGGCCTTAGACCAGATCTAGCTGCAGGACAGCCTGTATAGGAAGCTGGCTCACATCTCTTGAGGAAGTGATAGTGGTGTACAGCTTTATTATTAAGTGTTATCTCTTTAAAGGAGGAACGTTCAGCAACAACTTAAAGAGACTGTGTAACAACATTTTCATTCTTATTTCTTCTATCCTATAAGTTCCTATACCTGTTCTAATGTGGTATGTCTTACTGCAGCCTTTCCTAGTTGCACAGTGGCTGTATTATCTCTGCTATATTATCTAATCTTCTTTCCTTTGTCAGCTTTGTTGGCCAGGCAGGAATGTGCTGCTCTGCTGTGATAGGGATAAGTTATACACACCCTCTCCACGCCCCCTGCAGGCTCTGTATGAGTCACAGAATGAGCTTCTCTCAGCCTATCACATGCTGGTTAGCAGCCATGTTTTTTGTTTGTAAACACTGCCTAAAACTGGCAATTACAAGCCAGGATTGCAGCAGGGAATGGCAGAAACAGCAAAGAGGGGCCCAGGAGAACATAATGAATAGAATGGTATGCTTTTTATTGTAAGAATTTTAGAGTACAGATTCTCTTTAACCACTTGCCGACCAGTGGATTTTACACTGATCGGTGCTGCGTGGGCTCTACAGCCCGCAGCACCGATCAGGAGTCCAGCAGGGTGATCAGACTACCCCCCTTTTTTCCCCACTAGGGGGATGTCCTGCTGGGGGGGTCTGATCGCCGCCGGCCATCTGCGTTTTGCGGGGGGGGCTTCTCAAAGCCCCCCTCCGCAGCCATTTCTGCCCTCACGCTCCTTACCTCCCTCCCTCCCTCTCTCCGTAATGCGCAGGACGGAGTTCCGTCCTGCGCATTGAAGGATAGGCTTCAGCCTATCATATGCCGGCGATCCCCGGCCAATCAGAGGCCGGGGATCGCCGATCTGCCTTACGGCGCTGCTGCGCAGCAGCGCCGTATGATGTAAACAGCGGGGATTTCTTCCCCGCTTGTTTACATTTTGCCGGAGAGCTGCGATCGGCGGCTCTCCGGCTGTTCACGAAGACACCCTCCGTGAACTGACATGGAAAGGCCGCTCGATCGAGCGGCCGTTTCCATGGTAACCCGCAGACGACCAGTTTACGCCAATCGGCGTTAGCTGGTCGTCAAGAGGTTAAATAATTGTTTGTGGGGTCAACGAATCCTAAAACATCAAAACATTTTAAGAGCAGTAGTAAAACGAGGTACATTATAAAAGCAACCAGGCTGATTAGGGAATACCGACAGTAATGTCAGAAACACCTGATCTGCATGCTCGTTTAGTGTCAATGGCCAGGGGCCCTTTCACACTGGCGCAGTGCTGCATTTTGCCGCAGCCTAACGTTAGGGCAATGACAGTCTATGGGATAGTCTATACTACTTGGGGTGCAGTGCTAGAAGTACCCTATCTAACGCGAGCGCATACCTACGTTACTCTACGCCTCGAACTGAGGCAGTCATGTAAGTCTATGGTGACATGTGCACTTTAAAATGACTGCCGCAAGTTTTACTCATCGCACCTGCACGGAAACATATTTTAGCAATACGCCTCCACGCACGTCATCGATTCGGCCACAGGAAGTGAGCGTCACTTTCTTCACTACTAACCGTACTAACGCGGTAAACCCCGTAGGCCTGTTTTTGGCGGTGCGGTACCAGGACCAGGATCGCACCACGACCGCCAATTCGCAGTGTTAAACAGGCCTAAAAGTATTATGCCTGGTACACACCATACAATTTCTCGTGAGATCGTTGGGTTGAATGAAGAATTTCTGATATGTCCGGTCTGATTTCCAATCAATTTTCTGATTTTGTATAGAAGGGATTCAGAAAATCGATCAGAAAAAATGATCGGAAATGAGATCGGACTTGCTGAAAATAATCAATTCGACCCATTGATCTGACAAGAAATTGCATGGTGTGTACATTTAAGGTAGAGAATTGGTATTGCTTAAAAAAATATACATGGCAGCCTTCATGTACCTCTCGCTTCAGATTCCCTTTAAAGTGAACCAGAAACGAAGCACCCTCATGTATTTTACCATATATATCAGTGGGAACATTAGCGACAACACCTACCCTGCTCTCTGTTTCATTCTTCACTTCTCAGCCTTCCTGTTATCAGCCCTGATAAAATCCCAGAGTGGGCATTCTGTCTGGCTTTGCTCAGGAATCATTATAGCTGAGTTATTATAGCAGAGCCAGAAGGGGGCAGGCTTGGGCTTGAAAAGACATCAGAGAAGACAGATTTGGCTATAATGATTCCTGAGCAAAGCCAGACTGAATGCTCAGTTGGGGATTTTATCAGGGCTGATAACGGGCAGATTAAGCAGAGAAGGATGAAACAGAGAGCAGGGTGGGTGTTTTCTCTAATGTTCCCTCTGATATATATGGTAAAGCACATGAGGGTGCTTCGTCTCTGGTTCACTTTAAGTACAAGTGTATTCGTAGAGCTGGAGAGCGTGCCATTGTTTATCGCAGGTATGCCTAAATTAAACATGTATCAATACATACTTAAATCCTACTAATCCCTTGTTGTCCTCATTAATTATAGGAGACTAATGCAAAAACGGATTAAACAATGTTAATCCTATTTATATAATTATGGTACTCTGTAGTACGCCATCAGAAATCATTCACACCTAAGATGGAAACATCCCCCAATAAAGTCAGGTCTCAATGAGCTGTCTGTTAACCCTTTCAAATCCTGCGTCAGAACATGTCCAACATTGGCCTTTTCCAGCATAAACCCAATGTTGGATACAGGGCGGGATTCACCATAAGGCACTGTAGGCTTGTGTCTACAGGCGCCTGATGATGGAAGGGTGGTCACTCCCCTCCCCAAGTGCCTCCCTCCCTCCTTTCCTATGCAGAGTCCTGATGAGAGTGTAAATGAGAGGTTACACACCCAGCTCTCGGCATTCCACTGATGAGATCTCCCTTCATCTAGGGGCACCTCTAGCTACTTAATACTGAGGGTGCATACATAGGAAAAAGGGCTGCAGCCAGGGGGCATTGTTGCTGACAAAAATCTAGGAAAGCATCAGCCCTGACGCAGGTATAAGGCATTGCACACTGTATATGTAACATGCAAGTTACTTTCGACCTCACACACGTTATCCAGAAATGAATTGTAGAAAGTGAGTTATGATAAAGTAATCGGTCACAATGCAGTGATGTGAACATGCTAATACGATGGAATGGGCAGTGTGATCATATGTAGAAACACAGCGCATAGTGTGAATACAATCTCAACTCCAGACTGCGGTATGCAGAAGAGGATTAAATGACCACTATCGTGAAAAAAATGTTAAATTTTAAATATATGTAAACCGCCTACAAATATGAAGTACGTTTCTTCCTGAATAAAATGAGCCATAAATTGCTTTTCTCCTATGTTGCTGTCACTTACAGCAGGTAGTAGAATTCATTACCGAGTACCGACAGGTTTTGGGTTGGTCCTAATCTAATCTTATCTCTGCATGGGGGATTCTCAGCATGGCCTTTATTCTTTATAAAGACATTCCCTGAAAAATATTTATACTAAGATGCTGGTCAGCCTCCCTGCTTGCTGCACACTTTTTTGGCAGTTGGACGGAGCAACTGCCATTCACTAAGTGCTTTTGAAAATAAAGAAAACCCTGAGAACCCCCTATGAGAAGATGGGCTTTTCCAAAACCTGTCGCTTCTGTCAGATTTCTACTACCTGCTGTAAGTGACAGCGACATAGGAGAAAAGTAATTTATGGCTCATTTTACTCTGGAAGCAATTAATGTGTTTACATGTTTTAAAATTTTACGATTCCTTGAGATAGTGGTCCTTTAAGATGAAATGGGGTCCTGTGCAAGCCAGCAGTTCTTGCCCACCGCTGATGATCACCTGAATTCTTTAGTTAGATTTGGTGGGGGGCTAGCATCGGCCAGGCCCCTAGACTCTCTTCAGGCCCTAGGTAACTGCCTAGGTATGCTTTGTGGATGATCCGGCTCTGGCGGTATGGATATTTAGTGAGAGACAGTTAGTGATATGAATTGCTCAATATAACCTGTTTGCATGAAACTCAGGTTTCCACACCAAATACTTGTTGAAAAATGTCTTGGCTCCTTCCCTATCAGCACTGCAAGAATGTCAGCTCTACCTACCAAATGCAGACATTTCCAAACATAAATAGTGCCCATTTCACAGCAGCTTTGGGTTAATGATCAACATTCTAAACCCGTGGGAAAAAATGTGCGCTGGAGTACAAGTGAGTCACTTCACAATAACCAGAGCACGCTTCTAGAGTAGAGGCCTGCTCCTGGCCACAGCAATAATAAAACACCAATTATTCACATGCACACAACGCTATTTGTTGTTAATGTCCAAGTGGGCTTAGAGTAACCTGCTCCAAAAACCGTGCTGCCAATATATTGTTTCCTGTTTGCTGTTTATTCCTTTCCATTGGGTAAGAGTTATTGGGAACCTTATTTCCTTTTAAATAATACCAGTTGCCTGGCAGCCCAGCTGGTCTATTTGGCTACAGTAGTGTCTGAATCACACCAGAAACAAACATGCAGCTAATCTTGTCAGATTTGACAAAAATATCAGAAACACCTGATTTGCCTATGCTTGTTTGAGGGCTATGGCTAAAAGTATAAGAGGCAGAGGATCAGCAGGATAGCCAAGCAAAACTGGTATTGCTTAAAGGACTTCCGAGGCCAAATGTTCCCCCCAAAAATAAAAAAAGTTAGATACCTTTATAACTTTGGTGGACACGGAGGACGCCGTCCGTGCCCTTTGTGCCGTTCCGCCGGGTCCCCGCCGTTCATAGCCCCCCCCCCCCCCCCCCCGAATGGCTCACGGCCAGGGTCGGGCTCTGCAGCCTGCATAAAGATGGCCGCTGGCGCTGGACGCGGCTGCGCACTCCGCATAGCCGCTAATGCGGCTGCGCAGCTCTAGGGCCAACCCCCCGATCCACGCTACAGGAAACAGCCTGTTGCGTGGATCGGGGGTTGGCCCTAGAGCTGCGCAGCCGCAGTAGCGGCCATGCGGAGTGCGCAGCCGCGGCCAGTGCCAGCAGCCATCTTTATACAGGCAGCAGAGCCCGACCCTGGCCGTGGGGTCGTGAGCCATTCAGGGGATATTGAGAGGTGGGCACTCGGTGGAACGGCACGGAGGGCGCGGACGGCGTCCTCCGTGTCCACCAAAGTTATACAGGTATCTAACTTTTTTTATTTTTGGGGGGAACATTTGGCCTCGGAAGTCCTTTAAAAGGAAAAATAAATAATGGCAGTATCTATAGACCTCTCACTTAAGCCTTTAAGTTACAGCTATCAGTATTTTTCTTTTTCCACTGTTTATCAGTTGAGCTGATAGTTGGATTAGTGTTAGGCTTGTGGGTAAGGGTGTTTAGACCGCCTAAAGACCACCTCTGCTGATAATCCAGTAGCCCCTGACCCTACCCAGTGAATCTGTGTGAGATCTGGCCTGCCGGATAGTCTCAGCTGAACACTACCTGTCACCATTGCCCTCCTTTCTTACCCCTCCCACTCTGTCCTGCACCACTTGTAATCCCTCCGCCCCCTTCCATAGTAACACAATGCTTCCCTAGCCTGCAAACTAATAATATATCTGTACAGCATCGGTCCTGAACTGTCCCTTAAACGGATCAACTCCCAATCCCTGGGTGCAACAGTAATCACACGTGTTCACCTAGCTTAAAGGTAACCCGAGGCGGGGGAAAAAACTGGAGGTTTACTTACCTGTGGTTTCTTCCATCCCTCATTCCCCCTGCCCCGCAGTCCTCTTGATCCTCTCCAGTGTGCTGCTGTCTGTCTCTGAAAGATTGCTAACTCCTTGATCACGCTCCTGTTGTTGGAATGCGCAGTAGCCTGAAAGTAGGAGAACTTTCATTGGGGGCAGTAGCACACTGAATGGGATCCGGAGGACTCAGAGGGACCTGATAGTCTGAAGGGGGCTGGAAAAAAAACCCAGGTAAGTAAAACTCTGCTTTTACCCCTGCCTTAGGTATCCTTTAAGAACAATTGTTTCAATTATTGCAAATTGGTACGGGACTTTAGAGCAGCCCCAGCATTGGTTCCTAGGCACCACATTTTTATTGTCTCTTGTTTTCTCTCTTCCAAATCCAATCATCCATCACCAGGGCCAGATTTACCATAATGCACTGTAGGCACATGCCTACAGGTGCTTAATGATGGAAAAGCGGCTCCCTCCTCTCCCCGAGCGCCTCCCTCCTTCCCTATGCAGAGTCCTGAGCAGAGTGTAAATGAGAGGTTACTCACCCTCCTCTCGGCATTCCACTGACGAGATCTCCCTTCAGTCGAGGGCATCTCTAGCTACCTAATACTTGGGGCCACTTCAAGCTACTTAATAATGAGTGGACCTCTGGCTACCTAATACTAAGAAGCACCTGTGGCTATCTAGCACGGGCAAGGAGAAGTGAGAGCTGGGCCAGACAGCACAGTTGCGGTGCGGTTCAGTGGGAGTTTGTAGGTTCATGGAGGGTGAAGTCTAGGGTGCCAGACATCTGTGCCTATAGACTCCTGTGGATGTAAATCCAGGCCTGTCCATCATGAAGGAAAAGGCATGTGCTATGTCATTTGAGCTGTTTGTTTCTGTCCTATCTTGTTCTCCTATTGTTTGGATTTGACGTGCTGCTCTATCTCCTATCGTGGGTCTATAATGAAATGTCTTGGGGATGTAGAAGTATTTTCCTGGCAATACTCAACAGCATGTTATAGTGCAGAGTAGACAGATTGTATGCGCTCTGGTCCGGGGATGGTATTTTGAGCGGCATCCAGAATCAGCATTCGCGGAGTGGGAGCAACGATAAAGCAAACACGTCTGAGAATGAGATAACATAAAATCCTCTTCCCCAATCCCAACAGCGAATTTCTGAGCCGACCACTGATCCATTGCTATGTCATAACATGACATAAATGTCCAGTACATTATGATAAGACAGATTAAGTTCTGGATTGATGCCTCGAGTCTCATGTTTTTTAAAGAGAACCTTTCACCAGTGGGCATTTGTTAGGTCTCAATTCACTTTTATAAGGTCTCAATTCACTAAGCTTTGCCGCATTCTGTCATGCAGGAAACATCTGATTTTACTGCACAGTTTGTAAAATGCTAATCCACTGCATTTAACATTACAATTAACCACTAGTGAGTTAAATTACTGTCTTGTGCTTTGAATGCCTCAAGAAAGGATTGAAACATTCCATAAATCAAGTACAAATTATTTATCTCTAGCTCTGACCTGTCAGTAACTAGAAATCAGCATGCTGTAAAGTTGGCAGAAGTAGCAGACAGCCAATAGGGAAAGCCACACAGTCCTGCTTCTCACCACATTTGATCCGATGCACTGGTGGCAGGACATGAGAACCACAGAGCAGGAGAAGGTACCCTTCAAAGAGGCGTTTCTGTATCTCTTTAGATGTGCAGATAAATTTACTGATACATAGAAGAGCTCCCTCTAGTGGCATGCATGCACACCTAAAGGGATTACAGTAGCAGTAGGAGGCGCCCTTTTGTATTGTATAATACCATACTTCTCAAATAAATTAATAAGAGTAGTGGTGTTTGCCTACCTTATTTAAGGAGACTTCTAGATAAGTAGAAAATTAATATAAATACTTTATTGCTGATCACAATAAAGTATTTATATTAATTTTCTACTTATCTAGAAGTCTCCTTAAATAAGGTAGGCAAACACCACTACTCTTATTAATTTATTTGAGAAGTATGGTATTATACAATACAAAAGGGCGCCTCCTACTGCTACTGTAATCCGGTTTATCACCCCACCAAATGGGGCCCTTACGACCTTCTGGAAGTGAGGAATTTTTTCTAAGGAGCAACGACCAACCCCAGGAAAAGACCGAGTGGGGACGGGACTTCCCCACATGCGCAGTTGAGTGGTTGCCTCATTAAGCAACCCACGTTTGTGAGTAGTATACTCTTACATTTAAAAATCTTTTTTCACCTGAGATTATACACTATAAGGGCTCCCGGTGTCCCTGTGGTTTTTTTCTTTTTCTTTATGCCTATTCAGCCATCTCACCTAAAGGGATGCCAGGGATGCACAGGACAAAAAAAGAACGGCTTATCCACGCCACTTGTAGGAGAAGACTCACGGCTTCCTGCCAGACCTACGCCACAGCTAGTTAGACCTCTACATTACCCCATGATGCACCCGGATGCCTTGGCCAATGATCAGTCAGGCCAATTGATTCAGTGCTAAAAAAACATTCAATAATGTAGTTAGAAATGTCTTATTGATGAGTTGTATTAGAGGAAAATGGCTTGCGTTAACAGAAAGTCTACAGCTCAGTTAATCAGACAACCACTTTTTACACTTGAAGTACGCAGGAACATGTTTTAGAATGCACAGGATGTTGAACCGCAATGTATTTCACTAAACATGGGGCTGGTTCACATTTGGCGGTGCCAAGAGATAGGACAAGGTACCACTGCTGGCCACCTCTGTGTACACTATGGCACAGACCCATTCTTACATGTGAGGAGGGTCTGCCTGTTTCTACTGCTTGAAAATGTTTAGTACATTTTTTACATGGTGCCACACTACCAGCAATCACAGTCAAGGGGATCCATGGGCAGCAGTAGTGAGAAGCGGGTACAGAGCAGTATGCACATCTTGGCACTGTGGTCAGAGTGAATGGGTCCTAAGGCTGTAGTGGGCACAGGGCAAAACCCTGGGTTAAGGCTTGAAATATATGCCCTGGCACAATAAATGCTTTTTCTGCTGAGCCACAGAGAGGGTGGGGTGTGGTTTTGGCAATTCCCTATAGAGTCATGGTCCTAACGTACTTTGTGTTAGCAGTTCGAGCAGATAGTGGTGGGGTAGGGTGGGGTGGGATGTGGTCAAATGGGAAGTTCATAACGTCCATGTGGAGATGACAAACGTAGAAATTTTTTGGTGTCACCCTGACCAGAACCTCCAGGAATGTTTCCAACATCTGCTGGAATCTGTTCCTCAAAATATTGTGGTTGTTTTCGGGACAAAGAGAGGTTCTCCTCAGTATAAGTATACAGTTTCTAATAAAATGCCAGAGGGAGTTGCATATGTACTTACCTCTCACTCTGCTTATTTACAGGTCAATATGTTTGTGGAGGGTTTCCATGATGCCATCATCTTATATGCGATAGCGTTGCATGAGCTACTAAAGAACGGTTTTAGCAAGAAAGACGGTGAAAGACTGGTCCATCGAATGTGGAACAGAACATATGAAGGTATGACTTGGTCTCTAGTCTTATAATATGTACTTAGATTCATTTTCTTTTCTTTTATTAAAGCACACGCTACAGACCACCTCATCAGGGCCTTTTAGGTTCCTTTTAGCCCCTAATGATTCTGGGGACTTTATTCAATTCAGTTTTTCTCCTAAGTTTTCTCCTAGGCCTAGAGGATAATTTTTCATCTTGTCGTTAAAATAACTTTTGAGCAGCACTTTGATATTGAAAAAAATACCAAAAAGAGTGTGAAGAAGTATTGTCAAAATTATTCTGAGTATTTTCCTGCTTGCTGGAGGCTTAAAAGGCATTTTATTCATGAGGTGTGAAAATATCACCTAGGAGAAAACTTAGGAGAAAAAGTGAATCAAATAAGGGCCTAAGGCCTAAACCACTAGCAAGCAAGAAAATGCTCAAAATAATTTTGATAGTACTTTTGGGTCCTTTTTTAATCGTAAAATGCTAAAATAAAAAAAAAAAAAAAAAAAAAAAAAAAAAGGTAATTTAAAGAGAATATGAAAATTATCTCCTAGGAGATAACTCACGTGAAAAAGTTAATTGCATATGGGCCTAATTCTCTTACTGGCTGCTCTCTGGAACTCCTGCTTCTAAGTCCTACCATAGAACCCTATTAATCCACTCTATGTACAGATGAAGTCCACACTAGCCTGAAACAGCTGTTTGCAAGTTAGATTATATAGCTCTCATATAAGTTAATATAATATATGCTTACACCAACAGCTCAGGCTGTATGTACAGTTATAAAATACCTTGGCTTTTAGGCCGAGATCCAAAAACTTGGGCTTTCTTGTGGTAAATATGAATGAGCCATTTTTATATTCAGATGCCATAGATGTAGTTTTGTAAACCCATTGTATGTTTCGCTTCCTCAGAGACCTAAGAGAAGGCAAATGAGGCCTACAGCGGCTTCCTCAGGTCCGTAAACAGTGCAAGGTTTATAATGATAAATAGCTGTCAGCACTTGACCCGAGGAAGCGGCTGTAGGCTGAGAAACGTGCTTTCATTGTTATGCACAATTAAAGTCTGACTTGTATGTTCAGTAAACTCATTAAGGTAAGCCTCACTTACCTTCTCTTTCAATGATTATTTATCACTGTAATTTTTTTGAGTGTCTCTCTACTGGTTTTATTATCTGATGCTTTTACTCCTTTTGGGGGTTCAGATTTTAAGTCTTGGACCTCAGATTTTCTTTTTGATGGTTGGGGTCTGAATTGAATCTTCAAAAGGCCGGGTGGGGACGGTACTTTCTCCTCACATGCTCCATCAACTAATTGCCTGACTAGCAACTCATACTTGTGAGCACCTGACTTAGCGTACTTTTTGACGCATCCTTTTCTAAATATCACTACACTAGATTGGGCTCCTAGTGTCCCTGTATTTTTTCTTTCACCTCCCACCAGCTTCTAACCCCCTTTATTTTTATAATAGGTCCCTATATGGCCAATCGACCATCCGAATCGGATGAAAATCGGTGCTGCCAAGTGCATGCCCGATCAACAACATGACTGATTTCGGGCTGAAATTGGTTGCATTAGTCAATCCCACCTGGTGCAAGATGTAGGGCCAACTTGCTTGATAGGGTGTGCGGCAAACCCCCGGCGCTGCCCCTCCCTAATGTTTAATATTCCCCCTGGGGCCCGTGCATGTTATACATTACCTGTCCGTAGTCCTCCACTGGCTCCAGACATTTGTCTGTTCTCCATACCTGCACGCTCCACGTGGGTGCCTAGGAAGGGCGTGTATGATGTCAGACATAACACACGCGTCCACGTTACTAGGCAACCATGTGGTGTGCCTGTATGGCGAACATAGGAAGCCGGGAGCCACATACAGGTAATGTATAGCTTGCACTGGGCATCAGGTAGACAATAAACATTCGGGGGAAAGCGTTGGGTCATCAAGGTGGCCGGAAGCAGCATCACAAGGCGGATTCTCGATCAATTTCAGCATGAAATTGATCGGGAATCGGCCGGCAGTGTAGGGGCAGCCAACAGATCTCTCTCTAGTCAGATTTGATTAGAGAGAGTTTTGTCTCTTAGTTGGATCTGCCCATCTCAGCTAGATGGCTACCTTTAGACTTCACACATTGCATTAAGCTATTCTTTTCAGTCACCTGTCTAGCAGAAGTACCCTTTTTGCGCTCCAGTTTGCAGCAAATGACTGTCGACTGACGATTTGTCAGAGCATGAAGTTCTGCATTAAGATAGAAGACAGATGCCAAGTACAACAGTTGGGAAGAAATGTTCTCACACAGCTTTATAGCATAAACAAAGTGTTACAGCAGTACATCAGGTTTTCTTTAATCTACTCATTAACAATAGCTTTATTTTCCATTATCATATTTGTTATTGTGAAAAGCAGAGTTTGATACAAACCAAACTCCCAATGTTCTTTCCTTGCTGCCATTTTTACTGGACCTTTCGTACTTTACATGGCTGCTTATCTGGGAATACCGAGAACCCTTTCCAAGTCTAATCTTGCGTGTGCAAACAATGGGACGCCCTTCACTGGACCAAACCATTGTTCCATGCACTCATAAGTCTTTGAAGGCTGAGCAGGAGTTCAGGGGGAATTTCTTTTTGATCATTGATCTGCAGTGTAACTTCTTTCTCATACAATTTTTATTTTTTTTGAAAACTGAAACATTTATTTAAAAGACGTATTGCAAAACATCAGAATGCAATCCTTACTGTATATTGTGACAAAAAATTATTATAATTTACTGTTATTACTAGCTGGTGGCACGTGCTATGCTGCGTGGGACAGGAGTGAAGGCTCCATCTCTCTAGATATTGGGCATGCCATCCCATAACATGCGTGCCACCCCGCCATATGGGCAAGCCATTCTGCCACCACCGCGTGCAACACTTCCCACCAAATGTGTGTGCTATCCAATAAGTGTCATGGGTAGTCTCAGCTGGGTGGGGCATGAGGGGGGCATGTGCAGGGAAGATGGACACAGCACCATGGCCAAACAGGGCAGGGTAGTGCAGGAGGGGCATGTGTGGGATGGAAGAACACCAATGAGAGCAGGTTGGGTCAGGAGGGGGCTTGTGCAGGGTGGACAGACACATCCAGAGGTGTAACTAGGGTGGAGCAGTCCCTGCGACTGCAGTGGGCTCAGAGCTGTAAAGGGACGCCCACTTCTACATCACCTCCTCTGTTAAATGGGTCCATCCTTCAAATCAGGTGTTTTTATGGCTACACGTGTTATGGGTGTAAAAATCATGATGGCCACACTTGTTTTATGACACTTGCAAGTTGGACCCCAGGTTGGGAGGGCTCACCAGGGGTTGGCAAGTGAAAGGGTGATTTATAGTTATGCCCCTGGACACAGCACCTTGGCCAATCAGAGCTGGGCAGGAGCAGCATGTGTGGGTGGATTGACACAGCACCGTGGCCAATGAGATCAGGAGTGGACGTGTGCAGAGTGGATAGACACAGGGCCGTGGCCAATCAGAGCAGGTCAGGGCAGGAGTGGACGTGTGCAGAGTGGATAGACACAGGGCCGTGGCCAATCAGAGCAAGTGCAAAAGTGTGCAGGGTAGACAGACACCATGTTGTGGCCAATCAGAGCGGGACAGGGCTGGGCAGTGCGGGAAGGAAGGACATACAGACACACAGCAACCGGCTTGGAATTATTTTAATTATTAAAATATCTGACAGTTCTTCTTGTGCCAGCCGTACTCTTGCTAGCAATGGAGGACCCCATCTTACTTTGGTCTCTTCTGCTTGAGAAGATTTCTTATACCACTAGATAATCTTTAGCCAAGATGATTGTGCGGCACCATCTCAACGTGCAATCTGGAGTTTGTATGTCATTTAGCAATCCATCAAATACTTACCCAGCCAGCAGAAGCCCCTCCCTCATGCCACCATGTCATCCCTCATCTCTTCTCCATTGACAGGATGGTCTGCAATGCACTTGTTCCCATAATGTCACCCAAACGATCAGGTAAAAATCATTAAAGGTGACATAAATGCACTGTGTGCTTTTGGACTAATATGTGCCTGTGGCCAAATAAAATAAAAAAGCAAAAAAACACTTACCTAAGAAGGAGAAAGCCCCTGGATCCTCTAGACGCTTCCCACGTCCTACTGGACAAGGGAAAAAGCCATCTATTTGGGAATCACCCAATCAGCTGCCAGCTCCTTGCCAGTTGGAGGGATCTCTGGGTCACATGACTGACTTTTCCAAAAGGAATTTCTCAGGAATGTCTGTATGAAATATAAAAATTGTGTGAGTAATGGCATAGTCCCCTATTCAGCTGCATTAATGAACAATCTGGGAGGTTGTCCAGAACCAGTGCATTCAAATTCCCTTTAAAAAGTAGCAAAATGCTGAATTGTGTTAACCTGAACAGTCTTTTCTGTACTGGTCTCTAGGTTTCCCTGTTTCATGCTGCCTCATTCCATCCATGATATACGGGTCCAGCTCTGCGTTCTGTAAGCAGAGCAGGGTTCAGGTTTAGGAATGCAGACAGTTGGATGAAATTTCAATTCAGCCTACAAAGCCAATGAAAATCTTGGAGTCTGATGAGATTTCCTGTTGTATCGCTTGGTAGAAATCTGCAGACTCACTTTTTTCTGTTTAACTTGGACTCGGAGGATTTGAAGTAATTTGTTTTCTAATTCCTTGCATGCCTTCTCACAGGTATCGCTGGGCAGGTGTCCATTGATGCTAACGGCGACCGCTACGGGGACTTCTCAGTGATTGGCATGACGGACCTGGAAGCGGGTACACAGGAGGTAAGGTGAATTATGTGCAGTAGGCTTGCTTGTATTTGGTTGTACTTCACATGTCTGTAATTGTCAGTGTTTTTCCTGTGTAAAATCTTTCCTCTCCTTAATTTACCTTCTGAAATGTATCACTGATGGTGACATCTTTAAAGTGAACCTCCGGACTAAAAATCTACTCAGCAGCACTGAAAAGGCTTGGTGTTACTTTAACGGTTTCACGGCATCAGAACTTTGTTTTTCTTACCAAAGCATCATTTTTAGCTGCATTTTTAGCTAAACTCCACCCATCAAAGAAAACTGCCCGGGCTTTTTTCTCCGGATGCTGTGCAAAGCATGATGGGATTTCCTATGTTGTTATTCACGTTGCCTAGCAACTGGGAGGGGTGATCAGCACACCGGACAGTTGGAACTGTGTCTCATGCTCCCTGTCACCTCCTTTTAACCAAAAAGATGGCTGCCCTTCTGAAATCAAACATTTGCCTGTTCTTTTAAAACAGGGTGGGTAAGAGATTATATTACCTATCTATTTTAATTAACATAACTAATGTAACATAATGACAGTATGTTTGTTTAGGCTGAAGTTCCTCTTTAAGTCTGGCAGGTGATCTGTATGTTTGAGTTCTATGCACAGAGGATGCGTGGCAGCTGTTATTTCTCACAATGCAGCAAGGCTCACAGACATCACACTGTGTGTGTGTGGGGGGGGGGGTTTCAACACAATATCCGCCATGCAGACCCCCCTGATGCTCTATTTGAGTAAAGATAAAGATTTCTTCTAGGAAGGGGGTATCAGCTACTGATGGGATGAAGTTCAATCGTTGCTTAGGGCTTGTTCACACCTAGGGCGTTTTACTTTTTTTTTTTTGAGGGCCGGCGATTTTGAAAATCGCCTTAAAAGTGCTTGTACGATGATTCCTTATGGGACATATCAGCGCGTTTCATCTGCTTACCGCTCAGCAAAGCGCTGCATGTACCATTTTCGGGGCGATTTTGCTACAATGGAAGGTATAGGAAAAGCGCAATACGCTCACAAACCGCTTTATCCGGCAATTGCGTTTGTGCTTTTGTGAATAAAGACATTGTATTTATTAATTTCCAGCTGAAAGAGTTCGCTTCCTGACTGATGTCAGGAAGTGAAAAAACAGAATCGGTCTGCAAAATCGCTTAGAAAAGCGCTTTGTACAAAATCTTAGCGCGCAGTGGAGTGCTGGGAGGGGGGAAAAAAACACGCAAAAATCGAAAATCGTTGGCATCAGCAATTTTGATTTTAGATGTGAACAAAGCCTTAAAGTTCCTCTTTAAAACAAACCTATGGAAAAGTCACATACCGTATATACTCGTATATAAGCCGAGGTACCCACTTTTCCCTTAAAAACTAGGAAAAAGTGTTTGACTCGCATATAAGCCCCCTACCTAGTACAGCCCCCGTTTACTGTATGAATACAGTCCGACTGAAGATAAAGTGCCATTTACAAACCAGATTAGTGTATTAACTATGATTATTAACCATACCAGGAGGGTATACATAATAAAGAAAATGGGCAATTACACACATATAAGTCACAAAATAGGCAATTCTCCTACTTCTATAATATTGTCTCTAGCAGCAATAATAAGCAAAGTATTTTGGTAAGGTATATACATAAAGTGCAAATGCTGTGCAATATATATCAAGAAACCAACAACCCCAAACTAAATAGTGCCAAGAGGGATCACCCTTACCAGATATGTGCTGAGAAGAGCCACCAGGACCCCCACTGTAACTGGTATGGGCAGAGGGGAGCAGATCTAGCAGGGGCTGCTGCATGTGTCAGTGTATCTACTGACCTTTCTGTTCCTCTGGAAGCATGTGGAGTGCAACAACAATGTGACACTGGTGCTGAGCAGGTTTGCAGAGGACAGAGGATCAGATCGGTTCCTGGTGCCTACCCTGAAGTGGATCGGATTGCCGGATGGGAGTGGATCTTGCAGGGGCAACTGTAAAATGGATGCTGGCGCCTTCCCTGTCCCAACATGTTTCCCTGCATGTTGGTTCAAATGGCCGGAAGAAAGCGCATTTGATAGGGGAAGTTCGGATGGCCGGCGGGCTGTGTAGTACACAGCGTGCAACAGTGACGTCAGTGCCCTGTTTATCCATGTGTCATCCCTTGAACGCCCTTTAGCAGCGCTTTAGAGATGACACGTGGGTAGATGAAAGAGGGCACTGGCATCAACGCTGCACACCTCGCCGGCCACTCGCACTTCCGCCAACAGAAGCGCTCTCCACAGGTCATACGAACCAACATGCAGGAAAGCATGTTTCGACAGGGCAGACGCCAGCATCTATTGTAAAGCAGCCCCTGCAATATCCGCTCCCCTCCGGCCATCAGATCCACTTCAGGGCAGGAACCGATCTGATCTTCTGTCCTCTGCAAGCCCGCTCAGCATCAGTGTCGGCCGGCACACATCCAGAGGCACAGAACAGGTCAGTAGATACACTGACCCATACACATCAAATTGGTGACTCGCATAGAAGCCGACACCCCCACTTTAGGGCCACTTTTTTGTACCCAAAAATGTGGCTTCTATGCGAGTATATACGGTACTTGTCTGTTGGAGGGAAGCCTTTCCCTTTCCCCCTCCATCTCGCTGTTCCTGCGTTGCGTATGTTAATGAGGCCGGCTGGACTATGCAGGTGCATAGCCTCATGTGCACAGTAGCACGGAGCTGCCGTAACGGCTCGGCGGAAAAAAACAAAACCTGTTCGCCTCCATGCTACTGCACCGGCGTGAGCTGTCTGCGCCTGCACAATGCAACCGTACTCTTTCAATTAAGGACTTCTTCATCAGGTTCAGGGAGTCCCAACTCTGGAACGGTGAGGTGGACGGGAACAGGTGACGCCTCTGAAGGATCCCAGAGCAAAAGCGAAAGTCGCTTGACAATGCTGCATGTGACTAGCCATACATGAGTCAACACAAACGCACATAAAATTTGCATTAGGTGTAACAGCCCATTGACAATCATTGGGCTGTTTCCACTTAACGCTGGAAATCGCGTACAATTGTGTCCAGAAAAAAATTGCACCACAATAAAAATGTGTACAGAAATGTCTGTGTGTGTCATTCAGAATGCTGCAGTATACTGGTTCTGCCCACCCCTAAATATCCCCCAAACGTTAGTGCAGTACTGCTCGTTTCAGCCTTTAGTCACATTTCGCCTGATCAGTGAAAATTTACTGTCAAACCCTATCGCACCAATTAAATGTTTGATTTCAATTGGAAGTCAATCAGTCAGGCATCTTGGGAGCAATAGACCACCAGCAGATTGGATCAAAGAGAACGAATCCGATGGAGAAATGGATGGCCACATTTATACAGTCTACAAGACACCTGCTTAACCAATGACAGATAATTTTGCCACTTTGTGCACCACCAGCATACTGTCTGTGCTAGGGGCCGCAATCTTCTCATACAGATTTAGCCTCCACTTTCCCCCTTGTAGGCTGAATACTGGAGATGATGCCATCCAGGCATCAGCAAAAGCCACACCCACACAGCCCGAAGCAAAATGTCAGGTGATCAAAATTTCAAGACAGGGTTTATAGCTGCAGAAGCCCCCACTGCTGTAGATATCCTGAGCTTTGCGTCCAGGGATGAGCTTTTAACAACTTGATTACAATTTTTTCTACTTACAGAGGAATTTATTGCAGCAGTCCATTGCCAGCAGCTCATTAGCTTTAATGGGGCAGATGGGAGCGGTGGGAATGCTGAACCGAGATCAGGAATTTAACACCCATGAAACAAATTGTTTATGGGATTTTGTGAGCATCAGGCAAGGGCTTAAATCAGCTGTCTTTCACATATCTGTAAATGGCTCATGTACCTATATCTGATTAGTGGGAGGAGAAGAAGAAACTTTTTTTCTTTTTAAATTTCAGGAGTATTGAGGTCTCCATGGCATATTTCAACTAATGCTAGGTGACAGGTCCTCTTCAAAGCTTGGATGGCATGTGCCTTTCTGCCAGAAAGACAACTTACTTTGCAGGAGATGAAAGGGGCTCCTGCTTTGTTGTCTTAGAGGAATACGATGATGTAAGCTGTTTACATAGAGCGCTGGCTGCGGGATCTGCGTTGCATTCTTCTGTAACCTGGTCATGTTCCTGTGAGATGCAAACCAGATAACAGGACGCATGTGCCCATAAATATTTATATGTCTCCAGCCAGCAGCATCGTTCTGTTCAAGCATGATATGAAGGAACACCTACTGTCAGGGTCATTTAGGAACTCCAAGAGAGAATAGAGAGCTTTGGCCGCAGGATTGATGTTCTCCATAATCACAGTGTGTGTCTGCTTTGGGGTGTGCAAACACTTCTTGGCCCCTATAAGGGGGAACATGTCTATGATAGAAATGAATCTGTTAAGAATTGAGCAGATTAAAGTGGGACTATACTCCACAAACTAAAATTTCAGTAACTACTCTTAGGGCTTGTTCACCCTGTAAGCGTTTTGGTTTTCTTTAAGCGCTGGCGATTTAAAAAATCGCTTTAAAAGCGCTTCTGCAATGTTGCTCTATGTGAGTGTTCTCACATGAGCGATGAGCTTTCTTTCCAATCGCAAACGCGGCTCCTGCATCATCTCCTGAGCGTTTGCGATTCATTACAAAGTATAGGGAAATCGCTTGAAAAAGTGCTTTGAAAAGCGATTTCCCCAGCGCTTTTAAGAATAAATACATTGTATTTATTCTGTTCCTGGTCAAAGAGTTCACTTCCTGAGTGTCATCAGGAAGAGAAAAAAAATCGCTGAACAAAAGCGCTTTGAAAAGCGCTTAACAAAGCGCAAATTGCTTTAAAAGCGCAGGGGAAAGTGCTCACAAAATCGCTCAGCGCTTGCAATTGCACTGGCAATTTATATGTGAATGAGGCCTCTGGCACATAAAATAACATTTGATAGCACTCCATGTGTAAAAACATGCATTTTCACTGCAGAGAGCAGTACAGGCTTGCTTATCTGGGGCTAATCGGCAAATGTAATTATTGCCAGCCTGGGGGGGTGTTTTGTTGCCAATGCATCAAATGAAACATGACCGCTCTGGTGACGTGTGTCCTTCTCATCTTGCTATGTCCAGGTATTGTGCATGATACCTTCATGATTGGTCGCACCTCACCTCTGTAGTAACGCGACCTGGCCAGCAACTATTGGATTGGATGAGGAGACAAAGAAAAAAATAAGTTAGTTATAGCGCACTCGGTGCCGAGTGGTGGTAAAAAGGAGGGCAAAAAAGAACCCAGAAGAAGAAGAGGATAGGAAGGGTTGGCAGTAGGGAAGGATTTAACGGGTTAGCCATTGATCGTACATTTTAGGGCCGCACATGGAGGGAATTCCCAATGTTTAAGATTTGTCCAGCATATGTCTTATAATTGGCCCATAGCACACCATATAAGGCAGAAGCTCCCCGGTGCTAGTACTGCCTCCTCACCACACTGCGGTCAAAGTGACTAAATCAGACATGTTGATCTCCTACGCAGCTGTGCTGCACCACTTAATATAGGGCACGTTTGGGCCCCCCTGGCTTTGCCGCCATCGGATCTGGCTCGGCAAGGTGTCAGGCCCTTCTAATCAAAGTGTCAGACTAAAAGGACCACTGTCACAAAAAATGTTAAAATATGTGTAATCGCATACAAACAAAAAGTAAGTGTTTTTTCCAGAGTAAAATGAGCCATAAATTACTTTTCTCCTATGTTGCTGTCACTTACAGTAAGTAGTAGAAATCTGACAGAACCAACTGGTTGTGGACTAGTCCATCTCTTCATAGGGGATTCTCAGCAAAGCCTTTATTTTTTTATAAAAATACTCCCTGAGAAGGAGTTATACAAAGATGCTAGCCAGCCTCGCTGATCGCTGCACACTAATTTGGCAGTTGGACGAAGCAACTGCCATTCATGAAATGCTGTTGAAAATAAAGATAACCCAAAGAATCCCCCATGAGAGGATGGACTAGTTCAAAACCTCTTGGTTCTGTCAGATTTTTACTACTTACTGTAAGTGACAGCAAGATAGGAGAAAAATAACGAATCGCTCATTTTACTCTGGAAAAAATGTACTTATTTGTATGTGTACACATGTATTATAAATCTTACAGTTTTTGCGATTGTGGTCCTTTAAAGGTGCCCATACATGGTACTATTTTTCATTTTCTTTCGATTAGATAATTTAGTTTGATTATTCCATTAAATCTAATATAAAGATTTTTCCAGCATGTCCGATCAGGTTTTTCTGGTTTTTGTTCGAAAAAGAAAATAGAAAATATTTTCGACTTTCATTCGATTCGAACATTTAGATCGAATAAATGGGAAAATCAAACGTTTTTATTGTATTGTGTATGGGCACCATAAGTCCAACACTTTGATCTCTTCTGGCACAATGCCGTGTAATAACCTATTATGCCACCATGCGTACATTACAGGGTGAGGCTACAGCATACCAGCACCTCCCCCGAAGAACCTGTCACCTCCTCACACTATTGCATGGAGGCAGAGACCCAACCGGCTCCCCCTCTGCCCAGCACACAGTGGATGATCCACAAAAAAAGGTTGGAGAGGGTTAAAGTCTCCAACTTCTCTCAGTATTGTTTACCATTACTTCAGATTGTGTCTTGCAAGTGGAAACCTCCTTTAACATATTAGAATATTGAAATAAATAGTTCCTGGAACACGACAGCTGTGACTATTAAAAAGAGAATCTGTACTCTAAAATTCTTACAATAAAAAGCATACCATTCTATTCATTATGTTCTCCTGGGCCCCTCTGTGCTGTTTCTGCCACTCCCTGCTGCAATCCTGGCTTGTAATTGCCAGTTTTAGGCAGTGTTTACAAACAAAAGACATGGCTGCTAACCAGCATGTGATAGGCTGAGAAGAGCTCAGTGTGTGTGTCATACAGAGTGTGCAGGGGGCCTGGAGAGGGTGTGTATAGCTTCTATCCTATCACAAGCAGCACAGCACATTCCTGCCTGACTGCCTCAGCCCTAATTCTTCAAGATCCGCACCATCAGTTAAATAGCTTTATTAGAAGTTAAAATTTAAAACATGGTAAAAAAGCATGGGTCAAGCCAGATGACGCACAGGTGTTTCGGACTAACACAGTCCTTTGTCAAATCTTCATAGACCCACATTCACACTCACACCCAGAGTGTGGGTCTATGAGCCGACAGAGGAGAGAAGATTAGATCATATAACAGAGATAATACAGGAACTGTGCAACTAGGAAAGACTGCAGTTAGACAGAGCACATTAGAACAGGTATAGGAACTTATAGAAGAAATAAGGCTCAAAATTTTGTTACAGAGTCTCTTTAAATCTCTTCCTCTATGGATTTCAAAGATCGCAGCGCTACCAGACACAGACCGAAAATACCAGAGCCATAAATAAAATGTTGTTGTCCTGAAATCCGCAGGAGTTTTGATGAACCCCGGCATTTTTGTGCTGGCTGGCTGTAAAGTGTTTTTGCATAATTGACATTCTTCAGGCGAAAGTATGCGAAGGACAAAAATGCAAACAATCGGTGTGTTCTCTCCGTTTCTACGGAATGGAACCAGATTCTGAAATATTATCATTAAATTATGATTACTTAAGGATCAGTCACACTTTGGTTGCACAGTGCACGTCTGTGTTAATCATGTACATGTTCCTACCACAGTCTAAACATGCTCCGACCACAATTTAGTAAAAGAAGCCACAAACAGAATTTAGAATAATAAAATCTAGTCTCGTATTTGGCTATTGCATTCACTGTATTTTTCACATATAGGAAAAATGTGAGAAGTATTTACTTTTATTTTTTTTTTTCTGAAGTTTTGGTTAGTTTCTATCTAGATGAATGGGGCCAAAGTCAGAGAAACAAGCTTTGATATGACTGATCATCCAGTGTCTGGAGACCTACCAGGCAGATCTGGTCTGTGCAAACTCAGTTTATGCTGTGATGTTTTTCAGCAACACAAAAGCATCCAGGCTACCAGCTTGTCATGTTTATGTTACTGAGCAGATCAGCAGCAGAGTATTTCCCCCGGGATAGTTAAGTCAGGAACATTGGAGGAATACCGTTTTAATAAAGTGGACCTTAACTCTTGCACAGGACAGAAGGAAGACGTAGAGAAATGTACCCTGTATGTATTTAGAGAGTATAGCCTGTCAATTTACCCCTCAGGTGTGTGACCAATCACAAGTTGTAATTTCATATCTCCCCTGTGTCACCTGACTGCCATAGCAGATAAGCTCATTTGAAAGCACAGGATGTTAACAATATGTCTGCTTCCACGAAAGCAGGAAGTAGAAACAGTGCAGATTTATTTCAGGATTTGTAAAAAAAAAAAAAAAATTCTTTAAAGGTTATCATGCTGTTCCGTATCTTTTAGAGCTGAGAGGAAGTTCTGAGTTCAAGTCTGCTGTATAGAGGAAAAAGGGGGTGGGAAGGACAATCGTGAGCCCAAAATAGTGTAGTATAAATTGTAGATGTATATCTAGTGTAAGTACAGAAGTATACTCACAAATATGAGTTATCTCCAAGGCAACCATTGTATATGCAGATGGGGAGATTCGCCTGTCCCTACTCAGGCTTCGAAGTTGCTTTCCGTGGTATAAAGAGAGAGAAACCCTTCAACCAAGGGTGGATAACCATATTTGTTAAGGACAGAGGTGCCAAAATAGTGTAAAATATATTAAGAAACGTTTAAAATGGGGGGGTAGTAGTGGGCTTACCTCCTCACAGAAGACTCAACAGATTCGAATCTGCGTAAAAGCACAAATTATTTATTTCATACTCCAAAAATATTTTGTTGCAACGCATTTTGTGGGTCTAATGCCCGCTTCCTCAGGCAAAGTGAAAAAAGGTGCATCTTAAAATCCACCAGGATGAGAAGTACGACTTTAACTTCGGATTGAACTTGATCCCAATCAGTAGCCAACACCTCTTTCCCATGAGAAATCTTTTTTTCTCAAACAAATCCACAGAGACATCTCTATGGCTGATATTGTGGTGAAACCCCTCCCATGGTGTGATGTCAGGACCATGGCCCTGACAGTGTTTGTCAGTGAACCTCATTGCCTTGTGGGAAATAACATCTGTTTCCAACTGACAAGCAACCAGTACCTCCCTCTGTAAGACCTGGTGCACACCAGAGGAGTTTTTCTGAGCGTTTTGAGTTTTTAAATCTGCTGCTAATGTTATCCTATGTGTCTGTGCACACTGGAGCAATGGGGTTTTGTAAAAAAAACCCCATAGCATTACATTGGGAAGAGCTTTTAGAGGTTTCAAAACGCTCAGAAAAACTCCTCAGGTGTGGCCCAGGTCTAAAAGGTTAGTTTACTGAAAATGTTCTACAGACATCACCTGGCAGGTGATGTTGCTTCCCGTGATAAATTTCAGAATGTTAATCATGGTGGGGAAAGATTTTTACAATGGGGAAATTCTGAGTAAGTAATTAAATTAATATTGTAAATACAGTGCCTCTTTAGGCAAACTCAATAGTATATAACAAGGTTTCAAAACCCTCAGAAGCAAATGCCTATTATTAACCACTGGCATTTTTTTCTGAGATGTACAGAGTACAGTAAATCATTTGTCATTTACTGTCCTCAGAAGGGCTCACAATCTAGATGAGCTTTATACGGGTTCTCTTGGGGGGGGGGTTGAAAATAAAATCTGACACTTACCTGGGGCTTCTATCAGCCCCCTGTAGCTGTAATGTCCCACGCCATACTCCTCCGATCACCCATTCCCCGCCACCGGGCAATTATTCATCTAACAAGATGAATAATGCGCGCTCCCGATCGCGTCATCAGAAGCTTACTGCTTACACGGCCGCGCAGCCCTAGTTGGATAAGATGCCGCATTAGACCGGAGTCGGCGGCGGGGAGCGGTGGATTGTTGGAGAACAGCGTGGGACATTACAGCTGCAGGGGGCTGGTAGAAGCCCCAGGTAAGTGTCTGCAGGGGGCTGGTAGAAGCCCCCCCCCCCAGAGAACTCATTTAACCCAGAATTGAATATCTTCCCAATAAGCAGTTGATATCCCCTTTCCCACAAGAAATCTTTACATATTCTTGAATAGTCTGTGTGGCTGATATTGTGGTGAAACCCCTCCCCCAGCGTGATGACAGTTTCCTGTCTGTGGTCCTCATTGCATTGTGGGAAATAACAGGATGCAATAGCACATCCCTGGCAGTACAGAACTAAAGACAGCTGAGCTCCGTAACTTGGTTAGGAGCCGTTTTCATTGGCTGCTGGTCAATGTGTGCCAATCACAGTGATCAGGAAGTGAAAAAAGAAGAAGAGTTAAAGTGGACCTGAACTCTTGCACAGGACAGAAGGAAAGCAGAGAAAAATTCACCCTCTATGTATTCAGAGCGTTTACCCTGTCTAATTCTCCCTCATTTGTGTATAATCACAAATTGTAATTTGACCTCCCCCAAGTGTCACATGACTGCCAAGGCAGAGATGGCAGATAAGGCCATTTGAAAGCGCGGGAGGTTAACAATATGTAATATTCCATGAATCAGGAAGTACAAATTGTGCAGATTTATTTTAGGATTTGTATCAGCTGTAGCAAAGACATATTTTTTTTTGTTTAAAGGTTATTATGCTATTGTGTGTCTTTTAGAGCAGAGAGGCGTTCTGAGTTCAGGTCCGCTTTAATAATTCTGGTGTGTCTACAGTGTAAGTGTTTTGTCATATTTTTGCCTTTCATTCTGCCATATATCCCAATTTTCTTCAACTATATGTACTGTATACTGTCCAGCATCACAAAAGATATAAATCTCTTATAACTGATGATTAAAATCTATAATAATTATAACAATGATGCCCTGCAGGTGATTGGAGATTACTATGGAATTCAAGGAAACTTTGAACTGCGGCCAAGCCTGAAGCTCCTCTGGGGATCTGGTAGAATATTGCTGGAAGAATATAAAGTATTTGAACAGATACCTCCATGCAAAACATGTAAGTTTTTAAAGAGACTCTGTAAAAAAAAATTGAGCCTGATTTCTTCTATCCTATAAGTTCCTATACCTGTTCTAATGTGCTCTGTCTTACTGCAGCCTTTCCTATTTGCACAGTGGCTGTATTATCTCTGTTATATAATCTAATATTCTTTCCTCTGTCGGGTCTATCGGGCTCAGGCAGTCAGGCAGGAATGTGCTGTGCTGCTTGTGATTGGATAGAAGCTATACACACCCTCTCCAGGCCCCATGCACACTCTGTATGACACACACACTGAGCTACTCTCAGCCTATTACTTGCTATGTCTTTTGTTTGTAAACACTGCATAAAAAGGCAATTATAAGCCAGGATTGCAGCAGGGAGTGGCAGAAACAGCACAGAGGGGCCCAGGAGAACATAATGAATAGAATGGTATGCTTTTTATTGTAAGAATTTTACAGTACAGATTCTCTTTAAGAGCTTTCAAAAAGATCTCCAGCTTCCACATTAGAATTATTTTAAAATAAAAGCGTGAATGTTTTTGCGCTTGTGTGCATGGGTGAAACTACAAGTCATGGGGCCCCACAGCTAAACTTTGACGGGGGGGGGCACCAATGTTCACCACACCCCTTCCCTTGCCTTCCCTTGGTGATCCCCACAGCCTGGATGCCCATCTCACAAGTGTCTTAATACAAGTGTGGCCGTCAGGATCTTCACATCCATAACAAGTGTAGTCACAAAACACCTGATCTGAAGGATGGACCCCTTCATCGGAGGGACTGAAGTAGTAGTTGGGGTCCCCTTTACTGCTATGGGTCCCCCTGCAAACAGTCGCAGGGGCTGCTCCCTTCTAGTTACGCCCCTGCTTGTGTGAATATGTATGTCTTTGTGTTTGCAATATATTTACAGATTCACTAAACGGCTTTAAAACAGACATGCGTACCCAAAGCAAGGAAACTTAATCAGCGCTAGCGATAGGATACGTAGAGCCAAGATAAAGAGCACCTCATTATTTTATCCCTTGGCACTGTAATTGGCCCGAGGAAGTGGGCTCAGACCCACAAAACGCATTGCCTGTGCTAAATAAATTTAATTTTTGTATGAGATTGTCATTCTTGAGGAAAGCCACCTCCCTTTTTTCCTTTATCTTATAGCATCTAGCATAATCATTGGGGAAGGCTTAAGCTGGCCATACACTAGTACAGGGGTTAGGAACCTTTTTGTCTGAGAGAGCCATAAACTCCACATATTTTACAAAGTTAACGGTGTGAGAGCCATACAATATGTTTCAAACTGGCAGTGTGCATGCACATCAGAGGGCTCACTTCCCTGTTGCCATGGTGATGTGTATACAGTTGATCCACCGGGCAGCAGAGGTGTAAGACATGTCTTCAGCTTCTCTTGGGTTTCAGCAACATCAGCAATTTCCCCGAGAGCCAGGCAGGAGAAATACCGACTAACAACTTGTTCAATTAGCTAGCTGACTTGGGGGTTGATTCCCTTTGTAGGAGGAGATCCCTGCACTTTGGCCAGTAAGCTGCCTGTCACGTGAAAGGCAGTCTATTGCGCCAATCAAAGGGCAGGGATCTTGTCCTACAAAGTCAGTGGACCTGACAGGATCCAGGGTGGGACAAATGAAGCTGCAGTTAGTTTTGAAGTAGTGCGGGTAAGTTAGTAGTGCAAGCTACAGCAGAAGTGTGCCTACTTTGAAAATGTTACTTGCGCTCCCACACTGAGCTGTGCTGCTTGAGCATTGTAGCTTAGTGAATCAACTTCTAACTGTGAGCCAGATGTAACCATCAAAAGAGCCACATCTGGCTCCCGAGCCATAGGTTCTCTACCCCTGCACTAGTCGATGTGGCCCAACTGATAGTTCCCTCTCAGATTATTATCTGGTTGAACCCCTCCACACACTATACACATATTTTCAATAGACTTCAGCATGAAATCTATTGGAAATGTGTGAGCCCTGCCTGCTGCATCCCCAGGTCCCCAAGTGTCTCCTCCTCCTTCCCCCAGGGATGTGCAGAGTAGTCAGCTCTCACCTACCACACGGTACGTCTTTTATCTGCCGCTGGGCTCTGCTTCCTGTCTCCCTGGGGGACTGTGTCATGTGTTAAACAACAGAGGCAATATGTCAGAAGCACTGTGGCACGTACCTTATATGACCACTAGAGGCCACTAGTATTTGTGACGCGATGCACCGCTGCTGCGTCAGTTGCTACTGACAGGCCGTCTGGCGCAATCAGTTATATCAATTGATTTCGGACAAATATTGATCTATTGGGAATCGTTTGCTGCCTCGGCTTCTAGCAGATTCAATCAAATGATAAAATCAGTCCGTTATCGATACTAAAATTTCGACCTGTGTGCGGTCACCTTTATTTAGATTTAGTATAGGGGTGTATAGGTGTAAGAACTGCTGTGACCAGGCATTGTACTATCAATATATATATATATATATATATATATATATATATATATATATATATATATATATATATATATTACCACAATGAAGCAATGCAAATCCACAGAGGCCCTTGTAACAAAACTTCCACCTGCCAAAAACACAGATTGGAAGCTGTCTTCCCGGTGCTATTTTTGGCGCTACCGACCGTTCCATACAAAATAGGATGCAGTAAACCTCACACCCACTTAAGCAGCTCTCCAAAGTTAATCATCTTTAATTAAACTTTTGACAGCTTCGCGCAGAACGGAAGAATAATCTGCACCTGTTATTGCCTGAACTTCCTCAATCAATTTGTCCTGTGAATTGGCTCTGTCACTGCTGTGAGAATGTTTTCAGCCAAAGGGTAGCAAGCTATGGAAAACAGGGCTCTCAGAGATGCGCTTTCAAAGCTTTGCTCAGATCCAGTATATTTCCAGTTAGTAAAACTGCACAGTTTTCTATGTGGCTAGGCTGATATCCAATAGCATTACATAGAATGGTCTTAACGTTGTCTTAAACTCAGCATTTCTTCTTTTCTCTAAAGTATTACTTACAGCCTTAAACCTACTCACAAAAAAAGTAGCAGAACAACATTCAAACAGTTAAACACAGCACTTTGTTCTGCAGTGGAAAGCTCCTTCAGCTTATGATCTGCATCCGAAGAGGAGATAACATTGTTTTGTTTACATTCCTCTGTTTGCTACATTTCCAGCTGTGCTGAAAATGAGCACTCTGCTTCTAGCATGCACACCGTTGAGAAATAATCACTAGAAGATTTTAATCTAGAATTACAGCATCTATGAATAAAATGCAGTGGCAGCTTTCAGAGCAGATAAACTGTACTTTGGGAACTTGTAATTTGTAAATGGACAATATATCTTGTGCACAGAAGCAAATATGATGTCTGCATGTGTAGTAAAAAGTAGGAAAACACATTTTTAGTGAATGGTATGTCAGAGTTTTATTCCACTTTAATTATGTCCTTAGGTCCACTTTAGCGAAGATACTGCTAGCAGTGTTTATATTATCTTGTTTGTTTTCTTATCAGCTACTATTGTAACCACTTCCTAAAGTTCGGCAATGATGCTACGCTTCCCACTGAAGAAGAAAGTTCTGTGTTTAACTGTTTGAATGCTGTTCTGTTACCAGTGTTTTTCCCAGTAGTATGATGATCAAATAATGAATTAGTGAAGGTGGCCACTAATGATCCAATCTTTTTCATCTAATTTTACCAAATGTATGTAGTATAAGGGTAAATTGAGTGAATATATTGAATGGATAATTTAGGCAGTCCCTTGTATTACATAGAAATGGTAAGATTGGATGAACAAAATTGGACCATTAGTGGCCACCATAAGTCTCGGAGTGGCTGGCTTTGATCATGTCTCACTTCTGCTTCCTGTTTTAGCTTGCATAATCTCGAACCAGCCATTCGGAGACTTACAAATCAGTCACCTGATCAACATATCATATGTTTCTTCTTGCATTCGATGTATGTAGAATATCTTCACTAGCTGGAAACTTTGTTAGGTCTTTATTGCTGTCCATTTCCCATAGGGATAGGGGTTGTCCAAACTTCTTCTTCCCAGAGGCAAAACAGAAAGATAGGAAAGCAATAAAAACTCCATAGTTAAAGTTACCCACATTATTAACAAAAATGTTTTTGGGCGTCTGGGTACTTTTTGTCTTCTCGTCTTCAATTATATGTAATGGCACTTAATTATTTCTTTTTACCTTTTTTATTAGGTGTTCTTCAAAGTAACGGTAATATTTTCATTTTTTTTTCATCTCTTTAAAAAGGTGGATTAGGAGAATCGGCAGTGACTGGTATTGTGATTGGCGCCTTTCTAGGCACAGGACTCCTCATGGCATTTTACTTTTTCAGGTATGTCCCACACCATGGATCTGTAACATCCAGATTGACAATATTGTTCAGCTACATACTCACCGCAGCGACCCAGGAAGAAAGATCCTTCGGCATCCCATAACAACAAGCGCTCCCCAGTCCATTACAGGACGGGCGCAAATGGGAAGTCAAGTAATCGCTTTGCTTGCCTGGATCTGTTGGGATCTTAAAAATGGAATCTGCCGTGATGGTCATTATCATTGCGCGATGCTAAATGATGTTCGCATGACCTTGCACCTGTACCCATGTTGTGAGATAGCAGAAATTATTGCTCATTGCTTCAAAAAAAATCACTTGTCGTCAGAAAAATCATCGGGGAAATTGCATGTTGGGTACAGGCCTTTACCCTGGTCATTTGATTGTTTTGGGTTTTTTAGAACCAGGTTTAACCACTTTACCCCCACGCGTACGAATTTCTCCGTCCCTTTTTCCATCCTTTAACCCCCAGGGACGGAGAAATCCGTACTTTCCGCGTTTCTGCCGCTGTCCGCGCTCCCACTCGTAAACACGCCGCCCGCCGCTAGTAAACACGCCGCCGCCCGCTCGCCCGGAGATCAATGAACGGGAAAATCCATTCCCGTTCGTTGATCTAAGCCCCGCAATGATCCGCTGCTCTCCGATGGGCAGCGCGATCATTGGGAAAAACACACACTTACTCAGCCTCCAAGTACTTCCTCCAAGCTTCCGGAAGGACGCTTGGAGGTCGCATTAAAACAAAAAGTTACTGTGGCCATCTTGTGGCCAAATAGTAAAACTACACCCTAAACATTTTTCCCATACAAATAAATTACTTTTACACAAAAAATTAACTCATTACCTCCCACACTCCCAATTTTTTTTTTTTTTTTGTAATTAAAAAAAATTAAAAAATGTACAATAAAAAAAAAATACATAAATAGTTACCTTAGGGACTGAACTTTTTAAATATTTATGTCAGGAGGGTACAACACTGTTACTTTATAAACTATGGGCTTGTAATTAGGGATGGACGCAAAACTGAAAAAAATGCACCTTTATTTCCAAATAAAATATTGGCGCCAAACATTGTGATAGGGGCATAATTTAAACGGTTTTATAACCAGGACAAAAGGGCAAATACATTTCATAGGTTTTAATTACAGTAACATGCATTATTTAAAAACTATAATGGCCGAAAACTGAAAAATAATTAATTTTTTTCCCACATTTTTCCTATTTTCCCATTAAAACACATTTAGAATCAAATAATTCTTGGCATAATGTCCCACCTAAAGAAAGCCTAATTGGTGGCGGAAAAAACAAGATATAGTTAATTTCATTGCGATAAATAATAATAATGTTATAGACGAATGAGTGGAAGGAGCGCTGAAAGGTGAAAATTGCTCTGGTGGTCAGGGGGTAAAACCCCTCAGTGGTGAAGTGGTTAAAGAGAATCTGTACTCTAAAATTCTTACAATAAAAAGCATATCATTCTATTTATTATGTTCTCCTGTGCCCCTCTGTGCTGTCTCTGCCATTCCCTGCTGCATTCCTGGCTTGTAACTGCCAGTTTTAAGCAGTGTTTACAAACAAAAGACATGGCTTCTAACCAGAGTGTGATAGGCTGAGAGGTGCTAAGTCTGTGACTCACACAGAGCCTGCATGGGGCATGGAGAGGATGTGTGTATAGCCTCTATCCTATCACAAGCAAACCAGCACATTCCTACCTGAGTGCCTGAGCCCGTCAGCCGTCAGAGGAAAGAAGATTAGATATATAACAGAAATAATACAGCCACTGTGCAACTAGAAAAGGCTGCAGTAATCCAGACCACATTAGAACAGGTATAGGAACTTATAGGATAGAAGAAATAAGGCTGAACATTTTGTTACAGAGTCTCTTTAAAAACTTGAGGCTGCTTTCACAATGTCATGTTGCGTTGCAATGGACAATATAATCACAGTCACTAAAAATCGCTTGGTGTATGGCCAGCATTAGACTGTGGGTGGGATACTACATCTAGGACTACTGGAGATTAGATTGTGAGCTCCTCTGAGGGACAGTTAGCAACTTGACTATGTAGTCTGTAAATTACTGCATAAACTATCAGTGATATATAAGTACATAGATATTAATAAAAATATAGATTTTTATGCTAAAGATAACAATATGTAAAAGAAAAATAGAAAAAACTTTGTATACACCCCTTAGCGCAAGTAGTCAAATGTGTGAACTATCAGTTTCTAAACTTAAAAATGTAATGCTAATAAAAATATTACTTTAAAGAGACTCTGAAGCCTCCAAAAAAATCAGGTTTTTACTTTAAAAATCTCTTGAACATAATTGCCCCACCTAAAACGCCGCATCCCAGCGGCTGAAAACTCAATTAATCACCCCTAACTCCCTGGACAAAAATCCACGACTTTCTTGGTTGTGGATTTTGCTGCCCAGGGAGGCAGAGCTTTGGGCTGTAGCTCTGCCTCCATGCACGTCAATCAGTGCTGATCCCCGCCTCTCCCCGCCCCTCTCAGTAAAAGAAGCCTGAGAGGGGTGGGCGGAGGCGGCGATCCGCACAGATGGAAACGTGTAGAGGCAGAGCTACAGCCCAAAGCACTGCCTCTATGCGGAAGCGCTCCCCGCAATGTTCCCCGGGGAGTTAGGGGGGATTAATCCAGTTTTCAGCAGACTTCAGAGTCTCTTTAAAACCTGTAAAATGCCATTGATAAAGTGTTTATTCTGTGGAATTGCTCTGACGGAAGTGATTGTAAGCTAATTCTTTTTATTTATTTATGTACTTTTTTGATTTCTAGGAAGAAATACAGAATAACTATTGAAAGGCGAAATCCTCTTGATGACTGTAACATCGGCAAACACAGACAGCTTCGAGAAGACTCCATAAGATCTAACTTCTCAGCAGCATAATGAAAAACAAATTAGAAGATGCTACCAAAGACATGTCTGCGTCAGAAGAGTAGTAGAACCATATTCTTTTTTTTTTTTTTTTTATTTCAAAAACTCAGGAATTATTTGGTAATCATTTGATGCCACATGGCCTTTCATCTCATGAAAAGGGGTAGTTTCATGCTTAGCAAATTGGTAAAACATGCCCTGGATAAAAGATATATTTGTTCACATATATCCTTCATTTTTATTTCTCAGCCTTGGATGAAGGAGACATTTTCCCACAGGTTTAAAAAAAAATGTGACTTTAAAAA
Organism: Hyperolius riggenbachi; assembly: GCF_040937935.1. Lineage (NCBI taxonomy): Eukaryota > Metazoa > Chordata > Amphibia > Anura > Hyperoliidae > Hyperolius > Hyperolius riggenbachi. The sequence continues at coordinate 633,384,719 of NC_090646.1, forward strand.
AAGTGTGTTTTCAAACTTAATGCGTGGCATCAGCAATATGCCACTATAGCAGATCATTTCAACGAGATGTAGAAATGTTTTAAGTAATGATTTCTTCATTTAAATAACATTAAAATGCAACTGCCAAATTTGTATCACATTAACAGTTCTGAAAGCAAGGTTTAATTTTAAGGTACACTTAAGTCTTCTGTTGACTCTAGCCCACAATTGTTTTCATTCAGTTTTTGTCTTTTGCTTAGTCTCCAAAAGGGCTTTAATATTACATAGGGCTTTAAATTAAAGGTAACCCTGGAATGAGCAAAGGCCATGGCTGTAATCCTGTGGATGTTGAAATGCTTTGTTGCATTATATCTATTCAGGATAACTTAGTTGAATAGTTTGTTCAGAATGTATGTTGTATAGGTTTTATTTAATATTGATAATACAAGCTATGTTAGAAGTTGAACATATCTTCCTCTACTATATGCCTAAACATAGGAAACCATGGAAATTCCAAAGCTTATCTAGGTTTCAAGTTCTGGCAACTTTGCTCTAAATAAATGATTGGTATTTTTGTATTTTGAATATTTTTGTGATGCAACTATCAGTGTTGTCTTATTGCATATGAAAAGAAACACTTGGACCAAAAGTAGTCTTTATTTGTCAAACTTAAGGGCCTGGTGCTACAGTTGTAATAGTGTGATCAAAAGTAATCTGTTTGATTCCAGCTGGGTGCATATTCTGGAAATGTCTAACAGTTTTTTTAATAGGTAACAATGAATTTGTGTTATACCACTAAAACTTCTTGTAACATATTTAACAACTTAACAGAGGTGATTTTTGTTGATGGTAACAATGCAAATCCAACAGTGATGATGTTAAACATGGTACACTACATTTGATAAAAAAAATCATCTGTAATTTTTGCTGTAACAACTGGATAAATTAAGTCAGATGTAAAACAAAATATGTGTGTTATAATGCAGAATCCACTGACATCTTAATGACACTTTTTAAAGGCTTCCTTTGTACCTTATTCTAAATAAAATGAAAGCATCATATAAAATATACTAACAATGACTTTCTTCAAAGACATTTTGATTACTTTACCCTTGCATTGTTGGTCCTGGCCTGGGCCCTATGGATAAAGAACCCTGCAATATTTCATTTCACAAAGTATAAACAGCTTTGTTGTTCATGGGGAAGATATGTGAAATGTAAACTATTTCTGGGACCTTATGAAATATTTACAGAGTTTCACAAATGCCTTTAAATTTGAATAATTTTATATTTAGTTAAATGTAAATAGCAAGTATCTTATAGCCTTGTACAGGAAAGATTTTTTTTTTATTAGAGAAAACATTCCGTTCCTAACTAATATTTGTTAGCCTGTAGTTTAATATTTTGCAGAATTTTTGTTAGTTATGTAAAAGAAAAAATATATCTTTTCAAGCAAAGAATATATTTGATGAGTGTTGACTGTAAATAAAAATGTTTAGTAGATGGAATTAATCTAACAGCAATATTCATGAAATATACATTTTCCCATGTTTGTGGGGCCATTCCCCCATTTTATTTTAACCCGTTTGTTTGTTGAGAGTTCTTTATGTGAACCTTTTCTTCCAAGTCTTTTCCTTCCATTTAATATTCTACTAGTTATAAAAATATAATTTTGGCAAAATTTTAAGTAAGTAAATTACAATGCTATATTACAGTAAAAATCGATTGCCATGTAGCATGCCTATTTTGGGGCCTAGGTATCAGCTGTAGTTCTGGTGACAAAAATTAGCTTGTATTGTTCTATAACATAAAATACAGTGAAAGGAACATTATTTGTATTTTGAAGAACATCATTGCATTTACTGTTAGCCGTTGTTAGGTTATCTTTATGTGTACGCATATTTCTGTAGGATAGCAAAGAAGAACTCTATGAAGTATCATTTGATTTAAAAATTGAATGACATAATTTATACAATTTCCTATACATGCTTCAAGCGTTACAAACTGCAGTTTTTTTAATATTTCCTAAGTTGGCACACATAATGCTCTTAAACTAGACCACTGAAGATTAGTTGTGTTGAAATGCTTGATTTAAAGCTTCAGGTACAGTAGAATGGACTGGCCCATGCTGAGACCCTAGAATGTGCAACCAGAAATTTCTTATTATTTTTTAAAATGGTAGGTAAATTACATTAAATCAATGAAATAATTGTTAAAATGTGTGCTGGCTTCAAAGTCATTAAGTTAATTATAAGAAAGAGAAATGTTTAGTTGTAAAAATTGATACTTTTATTTAATATTTCACAGAGTTCTTCTTTAAGAACATAAATTTGAAAATAATTGATCAACTACATACTCAAACCATTTAATTTTCTGGTTTCAGTATTTTCCCTTTTAAATTGCATAAGTCAAGATATAATTGTATTATAAAAACAGAAGGTAATGGTCTGACTATAATAATCAGGGGCAAGATTAAAAATACCCACTAAGTAGTCCTAGAAAAAAAAATTAAAATCTATATTATCTGTTAAATATTGAGTGGTATTGTTGCTCTTATGCTAAATATTTTATGCTATATTTGCATGTCATTTTTATCATTTCTCTAAGAACATGTATTTGAAATGTCGTTCAACATAATGAATCTGACTTTTTTATTTTAATTTTTCTTTAAAAATAGTGATATAATTTTAAAAAAGTATTTTATTTTGCCATGTGGTGACATATTTTTTAATCAATTTTTGAACCATTTTTAACCATTCACCTGCTCTTTCAGCCCCAGATTACCAAAGGTGTGTTTCATCTTGTATTTTTGAGATCCCTTTGCAACCAAAATACATACAGAGCATAAAATTGCAAACTTTTACAATGATCACACAGATATTTCATATTGACATTCTGCAAAAACTGTGCATGGCAAAGCATAGACCTAATTTATTTTTGGTAGTTTCAGTACTTATCTTGCATTGTTCATTTACAAATCTGAATGGCATGTGGGCAATGTCAAGTTTTCATCTTGAAGTTAATTAAATCTCTTTAATAGCAGATAGAGAGAAGGGCGGAGAGTACTAAAGCATTGGTTCAACAATCAAATGCCCTTAGAAATGAAGAGCCAATGAAATGTGGATGTACCAAAACAGAATAATAGCTGAAGGTGCTGCAAAATAATTTCTCTTTTAAACCACTATTAGTCATTAAATATTTTTTTGAAAAATAATATTATGTATAGCGTGTAGCTGATTTACAAATTTCAAAGCTTCGTTTATTCTTTTGGGCATGCTTAAATGCTACAGTGCTAAACATCGTGATAGCATTTCACATTTTCTCTGTGTAATACAAATAAGCTGAATTTTTGGTTTATTCTAAATCAACTGCCATTTTGTTATTCCTGTTCACACAAATGTTACATGTAATTTATAATTTTTTAAGTAATGTTCTACTTGCATTAGTATATGATTTATATGAAACTAAAATTTGCTGCAATACAAGTATTTAATTTCAAAAGTGAGTACAACTATTGTTATATGGGGAGCAGTTAATATTGTTTTGCTTAAGCAATGGATAGCAATTTTATTTTTGTTTAACACATTTTAACAGCTTTAACATGTTATATCGTTATCCTCGTAATGGAGTTTAGAGCCTGCTCATAAAAAATATGTGTGCTATTCAATATTATAGATGATCAATGGTATGCGAATACTTTCAAGTTTATGCACATTTGTGTACATTTTTTAAGCGTATATACGCAGCTTTAAAATGGACCAATCAATTTAAACTTTGTTGGTACTTGATTGGTTCATTTTCAAGCTCCATATATTTGCATAAAAATGTGCATACATTTGCATAAATTACGATGTATTTGCATACCATTGATCATCCCTATTCAATAGTTACTATGAAATCAGAAGCTAGGTTTTTTTATTTAGCTGATTGTGGGTCAGTCAGATGACTTACCAGCTGAAATTTGTTTTAGTGTAAGTGACATGTGTTTTCTTCAAAGAAATACAAATTTAAGCTCTATTAAAAAAAATACATACATGTTTAAATCCATAGGTCTAGTGTACAAATTATTGTTTTCTGTATATCTTACTGGGATTAGCTATTTCCCAGTTTGCATAAAAATGCATAAAAATTATAACAATACTTCTACTCTTTTGCATCAGGTTTACATTTTTAAAACTGAAAAATAAACACTGTCATGTCTTGAGATTTTTCAAAGTATTTTTTTTTATTTCAAACCAATTGTCATCTGTTGCAGAAAGAGAAGATTTATTTTGAATCCATATAGTGAAATGAGCAAAAAAAAATTCACTTAAAAAGTCCACGTGGATTCTTGTCAATTCATTTGTTAAAGCTTTAAAAGCAAATATTGTTGAAGAAAAGATCATTCTAAAACTTCCCATCTCTTGTGCTGTTAATTACATCTAGGTTTTTTTGCTGGCTTATTACATGCAGTTGAGTTTTTAAAAGCACGAGGTCACACTTGTCAATCGCAAGGTATATTATTTTTTTAATAGTAAAATACATTGGTTTTATTTATTATGTTTAATACCAAAAATAAATTAATGGTTTAAATGTTTTTTTTTATTACAGATTAATAAAAAAATACATTGTTTATTTTAGACTTCTGTCTGGCAAGCTTTGTGAATAGCATGACCCATATGCAATTACCTTTTTTCCTGAGTCCTAGGTGATATTTTCACAACTTTAAAATTACTTTTAAACCCCCAACAAGCAGGAAAATACAATAAATAATTTTGACACCACTTTTTCAACTACTTTTTGCTACATTTTCAATTGCAAAATTCTAAAAAGTTATTTAAAAAAAAAGGTGGAAAATTGTCTCCTAGGAGAAAACTCAGGAGAAAATTGTAATTGCATATAGGACCATGGCCCCAGCTATGGAGTTACCCCCTAGGAGTTAGTTGACATATTTTCTTTAAACTAACTTTTCAGCATTTTACAGTTGAAAACGTTTCCAAAAGTTGGTGAAAAAGGACTTTCACATCTATTTTGAGTGTTTTCTTGCTTGCTGGTGGTTTAAAAGGCATTTTATGACAAGGGGCCCACCTTTTTCTCCTGAGTTTTCTCCTTGGTGATATTTTCACAACTTGTCATAAAATGCCTTTTAAGCCACCAGCATGCAAGAAAATTCCCAAAAAAAGGTGAAAAAGTATTATCAAATTGATTTTGAGTATTTGTTTGCTTGCTGGTGGTTTAAAAAGCATATTATTGGCAATTTTGAAAATATCACTGAGAAGAAAAATTAAGGAGGAAAAGTGAATCGCATATGGCCCCACGTGTCTTTATTTAGTACCTGAGCAACCAAGTTCTAAAAGCCAAGACATTGGACTTGACTTTCTTTGCATCGCTATCTTTACTACACAGTGATAAAAGATGCAAAAATTGACCAACAGACTAGTAAGTGAAGCTTTTAAAAAATAAAGTAAGCATTTGTAATATTTCATATTTTCCTAATAAAATAATAATGTTAATCTCTAAATCTATTAAAATATACAACAGAAATTGATAAAAAAAAAATCACCTTACAAATGGAGTTTCTGTTACAATATATCATCTAGTTTGCACTTCACATCCAGAAAATTCTCTGACAATATTTTGTTTTTCTTGGGGGAGGGGGATAAATATTTCGGGAAAATAAAGCCCTGTCAGACTACATTAATTGTCTGTGCACCTGTTGAAGTGTCCTTATATTTTCCAACAAAGTCAAACCAGTAAGTTAGACTTTAGTGAATATGGCAACTTCTTAAATGCATTATACGGGAATGGAAGCACTGTTGCCTCTCCTGCATCTGCACAGTCTGGTTATCAATGATATCACTTCCTGCATTAGAGATGTAGAAAATTCATGTTGTCCCTCAGCTTCTGCACACATTTCACATGTCTTCCTTTGATCTTCTCCGTACAGGGATCTAGTATCTAGATCTTGAGTAAGGCCTTTTTTCCATCAGTCCACTTCTATCCGCTTTTCAGAAACATGTATCAATCTGTAACACTGATATGCTGATAAAAAGCGGACAGAAGGGCACTAAGTGGAAATGAGGCCTCTGAACAGCTGAAAACTGATTAGTTGCTCAGGACAATGTGGTCCACTTTTGGTTGAGTCTTCTTCTCACCTGATGCATCTTCTTAGTACGTGAGGATGTAAAGATTTACATGGGTGTAGTCTTAGCAATGTAGTGCTAGTAATAATTTGCGACTATTGTGTGAAAGTTGATGTCCACTCCCTCTTGTACACATAAAATTGTGTGATGCACCAAGGATACATTTTTTAAGTGAATCTGAAGTGAACCACTGGTCAAAAAACAGATACTTATACTGCATCTTCCCAACCACCGTACCTGCCTGAGACCCTCCTAAAAATCATGACCGCACTCTTTTTCATGCATGAGTGCATCCATGCTGTGCCCGCACTAGCATGGGCAGACCTGTGCAGCAACACAGAGCCGCATTAAGGCCGTGCTCGCGCATGAAGAGGGGCACGATCAGAAATTTGAATAACTCTTGTCTGATTTTTTTCAAGAGTCATGAGGGGCAACAGTGGTCTGGAGGGCGGCATTGGAAGCCCCTGTGGGATCCAGAGGCTGCCCTACTCTTAGGGATGTACCCGTGTTTTGACCCAAGGTTTGCTTTGGGTACACTTTAAAGCGGAATATAACCCTGCATTTCAACTTTGCTCTAAAACATTATTTACAGTATATTAAATGCAACCAGCATTTTTTTTTTACTAGACCAGCATTGGAAGGGTTACACAGAGCTTTAAAGTGCCTGGAGATTTCTGCAGACGCGTCAGAAGCTGACATAGATACATTTTGTTTACATAAATGTATCTAAGTGTTGAATGTGACTCACTCTCTCTGACTGAGAAGGAGCTGGAGGACAGCCAAAAAGTGTGTAACACTTCTCAATAGATACATTTAACTAAATAGAATGTAACAATCTGAACTTCTGCATATCTCTCCACGGAACTTTACACCTCTGTGTTTAACCCTTCCAATACTGGTCTAGTAAAAAAAAATGCTTTTTGCATATAATATGCTGTAAATAATGTTTTAGAGCAAAGTTGAAATGCAGGGTTATATTCTGCTTTAAGGCAAAACCAATGGAACTTTTTCCTGGAGGATAGTTTGACGGCACTTGAATAACTCTGCTACGTCAATGAGCACTCCAACTCAATCAAGGGTCTTTATATCGTATAGCAGTCCCTTTTAAGCCTTGTGTTCCAGAGACTAATCCTGTCACCCAACAATATCAGAACATGGCCCATATGCAATTAACTTTTTCTCCTGAGTTTTCTCTTAAGAGATAATTTTCATCTTCTCTTTAAAATCACTTTTGAGCATTTTACAATTGAAAGAGTACCCAAAGGTTGGCGAAAAAGTACTATCAAGATTATTTTGAGTATTTTCTTGCTCACTGGTGGTTTAAGAGGCATTTTATGACAAGGGGCCATATGCAATTCACTTTTTTTCTCCTGAGTTTTCTCCTAGGAGATCATTTTACATCTTCAATTTCAAATAACTTTTTAGCACTTTGCAATGGAAAAAGTACCAAAAAGTAGGTGAAAAAACTACTGTCAAAATAATTTGTTTGCTTGATGGTGATTTAAAAGGCATTTTATTTACAAATTGTGAACTTATCACCTACGAGAAATCAAAGGTGAAAAAGTGAATTGCATATGGGCCAACATATCTTTTTTTTTTTTTTTTTACATGAGTGAATTCGGTGTTGAATGGCACACTTGTTTTCTGGTGCAGCTTTGGCATTCATGTAGGGTAAATACAAATTTCAATATGCTATTGTACTGTTGTACGTAGAACTGTCTGCATATAATGTGATTTATTTATTGTCATTTTTGTAGAGCACGCATATTCATGAGGTTATGAATATGTTTCCTTTATGTAATATATATCTGTAAAAGAGATGACTTGATCAGTTGTACTTTGTATGATACATGTTCACTAGTGTGTAATTTGTAAGAATTTTTTTCATATCGAAATGTAATGATACGTTCCATTAGAAAAATAAATATAGATATGGTTTGTGTAAATTGGCTTGATTGTTTAATCTGTTTTGGACATAAATGACTAAAAAGTGTTCATATAGGATTGAATGGAAATGATCAATGTGATTATTATTATTTTTATTTATAGAGTGCCAATATATTCTGTAGCACTGCAAAACATACAACAATGGGCAGCATACATACATGAGCAGTTTAACATACTGTACAATCAGGACAACCAGTGACACAAGTATCGATTTGAGATGGCCCGAACCTCTGTTTTTAGGTTCGCGAACCTACCGCGAAAGTTCTGTTTGTGCAAACTTTCGCGAACCGTTATAGACTTCAATGGGGAGGTGAACTTTGAAAACTAGAAAAATGTATGCTGGCCACAAAAGTGATGGAAAAGATGTTTCACGGGGTTTAACACCTGGAGAGGGGGCATGGCGGAGTGGGATACACGCCAAAAGTCCCCGGGAAAAATCCGGATTGGACACAAAGCAGCGTTTTAAGGGCAGAAATCACATTGAATGCTAAATTGCAGGCCTAAAGTGCTTTAAAACATCTTGCATGTTGGAGGGCAAATTGGGACAGCTCTGGCCACAGGTCAAGCCTGCGCACCCAGTAGTCCAAGGGTTCATCGCTGCTCACAGTGTCTACATCCACACTTAAAGCCAGGTAGTCGGCTATCTGCCGGTCCAGGCATTAGTGGAGGGTGGATCCAGAAGCACTAAGGCGAGGCATTGGACTAAAGAATGTCCGCATGTCCGACATCAGCATGAGATTGCTGGAGCGCCCTGTCCTTGCTTGCGTGGACATGGGAGAAGGATTACTGGCAGTGGTACCTTTATTGCGTTGTGCTGTGACATCACCCTTAAACACATTGTAAAGCATAGTTGCCAGCTTGTACAGCATGTGCAGCATCCTTTCTTCCATCAGATGAGTTGGTAACATGTCAGGCACTTTGTGCCTATACCGAGGGTCTAGTAGCGTGGCCACCCAGTACAGCTCATTCCCCCTGAGTTTTTTTTATACGGGGTCCCTCAACAGGCTGGACAGCATGAAAGACACCATCTACACAAAGTTGGATGCAGACGTATTATCCATCTCCTCTTGCTCTTCCTCAGTGACGTCAGGTAAGTCCTCCTCCTCCCCCCAGCCACGAACAATACCACGGGAACGTCGAGCAGCACAAGCCCCCTGCGACACCTGCTGCGGTTGTTCTTCTGCCGCCGCCTCCTCCTCCAAAGAAACACCTTCCTCATCGAGTCTGACTCCTCTTCCCCACACGACTCTTCCTACTCCTTCCCCCTCTGTGCTGCCACAGGTGTTGAGGAAACATCTGATTCTGATGTAAATTGTTCTTCGCGCTCCTTCACAGCTTGATCCACCACTCTACGCACGGCACACTCCAGGAAGTAAGCGTACAGGATCAAGTCGCTGATGGTGCCTTCACTGCGACTCACGAGGTTGGTCACCTCCTCAAACGGCCGCATGAGCCTGCATGCATTTCCCATCAGTGTCCAGTTGTTGGGCCAGAACATCCCATCTCCCCAGATTGTGTCCTTTAACTGTAATTGTACAGGTACTGGGTGACGGCCTTCTCCTGTTCTAGCAGGCGAGAGAACATGACCAGGGTCGAATTCCAGCAAGTTGGGCCATCACATATCAAGCGTCTCACCGGCAAGTTGTTTCTCCGCTGAATGTCTGCAAAGTGTGCCATGGCCGTGTAAGACCGCCTGAAATGCCCACACAACTTCCTGGCCTGCTTTAGGACGTCCTCTAAGCCTGGGTACTTTGACACAAATCTTTGAATGACTAGATTCAGCACATGTGCCATGCAAGGTACATGTGTCAGCTTTCCCAAATTCAAAGCGGAAACCACACACCACGTTGCCAATATCCAGCTGGTGCTGGGTCAGCCACTGATCCACCTGTTTGTTAAGAGCAGCCAGGAGAGCTGGTCCAGTGTAACTCTCCGCTTTGAGGCAAAACATGTCTAATATGGCGTGACACCATCATACCTGGCATGCAGCATAGGCCCTGGGGAGATAGGGCTGTGTAGCTGGAGAGGAGATCGCAGCACCAGTAGAGTTGAAGTGCCACTCAGCCAAGGAGGAGGAGGAGGATGACAGCGAAGAGGATGTAGCAGGAGGAGAGGAGGTGGCAGGAGGCCTGCCTGCAAGCCGTGGAGGTGTCACAAGTTGGTCCGCTGCACAGCCGCGTGCTCCCTGCTTGCCATCGGTCACCAGGTTGACCCAAAGGGCTGTGTAAGTTATGTACCTGCCCTGACCGTGCTTGGCAGACCAGGAATCCATGGTCAGGTGGACCCTTGACCCAACGCTGTGTGCCAGAGATGACACCACTTGCCTCTCAACTTCACATTACAGTTTGGGTATCGCCTTTTTAGAAAAATAATTGCGGCCTGGTATCTTCCACTGCAGTGTCCCAATGCCACAAATTTACAGAAAGGCCTCAGAGTCCACCAGTTTGTATGGTAACAGCTGGCGAGCTAACAGTTCCGCCACATCAGCTGTCAGACACCGGGCAAGGGGGTGACTGGCAGAAATTGGCTTCTTCTGCTCAAAGATTTCCTTCACAGACACCTGGCTGGCTGCTGTGGGCAGAGGAGCAGGAACCGCTCAAGGTCAGAGGCGGAGTGGAGTAGGGAGGCTGTGAAGGTGCAAGGGAAAAAGCGGCTGAAGATGCTGCACCTGATGGAGGAAGAGGAGAAGGAGGATGGCTTTTCTTTTGTGTGCTGCTTTTGCTCAGATGCTCTTCCCATTTCAGTTTGTGCCTTTTCTCCATGTGCCTTCGTAAGGCACTTGATCCTACGTGAGTGTTGGCCTTTCCTTTCAATTTTTGGAGGCAGAGAGAACAGATGGCATTGCTCCGATCTGAGGCAGACACAATAAAAAATGTCCAAACCGCTGAGCCAACCTGGGGTGATGGCACTATGGTGGCATCAGCAGCTGATGTTGAAGGGCATGTTGGAAGGCGCCGGACACTGCCACCAGCTGTTTCTGATGACAAGCTCCCCCTGCTTCTTTCAGAAACTCGTCTCCTCCTACTCCTTTCTGACTCCCCCTCTGAACTGTCCCCTTGGTAATCTTGTCTATTAAAAACCCATGTGGGATCCGTATCATCATAATCATCATAATCATCCTGCCCAGCTTCGCTTGCCTCAGACACTTCAAAAACTGCACTAACAGCAGGTACTTCATCCTCCTCTTCCTCCCATGTTACATCCATAACATGTCACCTAACTCAGACATATGGAGGTGGTGTAACTTGCTTAGCGCCTTCATCTGGTTGTAACAATAAGGGCTGTGCATCAGTAATTTCCCCACCAAATAACTCCTGCGAACTGTCAAATGTAGTGTATGTGGTACTTGGAGTAGCGCTGGTGGCTGCGGAAGATGAGGTGTTCTGTGTTAAATAATTAACCACGTCCTGACAATCTTAGGAGTTGATGGGACTTGCCTTCTTCTGAGCACTGTACTTTGGGCCAGGGCTGCACGAAATCACATCAACACGACCTTGCACAGACCTGCCAGGTGGCCTTCCTCTGGGTCTGCCTCTACTTCTGCCTGTTTTTTCCGTTGTGTCCATATTGGGGGGGGGGGGGGGATGAAGTGAAAGGTATGCACTGACTTGACTAATACAATGTGCAGTCACACCGGTGCAGTTAACAGGTATGCATGGAGTGGTATATCACACTGCGTGCACTCACGTAGGTAGGTGGGTGCACTGAACACAACAGGTAGGTTTATGCAGTGATGGGTATTGCAATGTGCACCTGTCACACACAGACAGGTAGCGGACAGGCAAAGTGACACTGCATACGCTGAACTCAAGTAGGTAGGTGGGTGCACTGTGAACAACAGGTAGGTAGGTATATGCAGTGATGGGTATTATAATGTGCACCTGTCACACACAGACAGGTAGCAGATAGGCACAGTGACACTGCATGTGCTCAACTCACGTTGGTAGGTGGGTACACTGTGAACAACAGGTAGGTAGGCATATGCAGTAATGGGTATTACAATGTGCACCTGTCACACACAGACAGGTAGCGGACAGGCACAGTGACACTGCGTGTTCTCAGCTCATGTAGGTAGGTGGGTGCACTGTGAACAGGTAGGTAGGTATATGCAGTACTGGGTATTACAATGTGCACCTGTCTCACACACAGGTAGTCACTGAATGTGCTGGGCCTGGCAGTGGCACACACACACAGTATGAATGATCAAGACTGTCAGTGGGACACACAGGAAAAAAAATAGATCACAAGATCAAGATTAGCTCTCAAAAGAGCTGTTGTGGGGTGCTATTTTAGCAATAAGAATCAGCAAGGAGCAAGCCTACAAGAGCCTAACTAATCTTTCCCTATGAGAGTAGAGCAGCAGCTGTCCCTTCTCTATTTACTGCAGGCACACGAGTGAGTAAAATGGCCGGCGATGCCTGCCTTTTATAAGGGGGGGGGGGGAGTGGCTCCAGGAGGGACTTTAGCCTGATTGGCTACAGTGTGCCTGCTGACTGTGATGTAGAGGGTCAAAGGTGACCCTAATGGTGCATTATGGGGGCGAACCAAACTTCCGGAAAAGTTCTCGATTCTCCGCGACCGCGAACCCCCAGAAGTTCGCCGGGAACCGTTCGCCGGCGAACCGTTCGGGCCATCTCTGGTGTCGATACATACATACAATTGGTGTGTAGTTTGAATAACATCATCAATGCTGATACATGTTCATTTAATAAATTGCACAGAAACAAGAAACAAAAGAGGGAGGTCCCTGCCCTTGAGAATTTACAATCTAGAGTGGGGTTGAGACACTGGAGGAGTAGACAAAGGGGTTATCAGATGAGACAGTGAGCTTTACTTTCTAGCTATAGCAAATTATAAACTTGTCAGAAAATGTGTCTCTTGAGGATAGGTTTCAAAATTTCCAGGCTTGTAGCATTATGGGTAAGCTGTGGGAGAAAGTTCCAAAGGAGAGGTGACACTCTTGAGAAGTCCTGGATGCGAGAGTGAGAGGAGGTGACCAAACTGGCCAATAAGAGGGGTCTCTTGAGAGGAGCGAAGGTGATGCAAATAAATACAGTTTGCATGCACATGGCAACCAGCCTAAAAGTTGGCAGGGAGTGCATTTAAAAGGTTCAAGTCAAAGCTGCATATACTTTGCATAACATTTGGATGCTAGCCAGAAATGAACAACTCTGAAAATCTTCATGGGTTCATCTTCATCCGTGCTTAAACATTTGTGAACATTTAAAATAGGACCTAAAACATTTCTACACTATTTACATCATTAATTTACATTGTTCTTTATTTACATAATTAAGCTCATTTCTTCCTGCTGTTAATTACAGGCAGGTTTTCTGTAATTAAATGTCCACATGAGGTACATCTAACATATTTAAGCAGGATTAAGGTCAGGACTCTAACTTGACCATTCCAAAACATTAGCTTTCTATGTCTTTAAAGGATACGTCCAAGCAGAAAAAAAAACAAAAATCCACTTACCTGGGACTACCTCCAGTCCCTGGCAGCCGTCCTGTGTCCTCACTGCAGCTCCGGTGGCTCCCGGTCTCCTACGCTGCAGAAGCCGACCTCGCCAGGCCGGCTTCTTCTGCTCTCCACCACGCGGCTCATGTGGTTGTGCTGACATCATCAGGACGCAGGCTGCCAGGGGCTGGAGGAAACCCCAAGTAAGTGGATTTTTTTTCTGCTTGGATGTATACTTTAACGTTACCCCAAGGCGAATACATAACTAAAAAAACCACATGCCTATGAAGAGGGAAACCTCTGGATCCTGAGAGGCTTCCCGTGTCCTCCTCTGCCATGTCAATGCTCGCTATGGCTGTCCAGAACATCAGGGCTGCACTTCTCTTCTGTCATTCTGCACTTACTTAAGCATGGGCACACCAGCGCAGAAGCATGGAACTGCTGGTGCACAAATGTCTCAGGGTTACACAGCAGGCACAGCCGTATTTGCGCAGGCACACTATGGCCGACTTTGTGCCTACAAGTACTGTCCAGGTGCAGAACACTCCCGGTGATGGGAGCGAGACAGGGGAGCGCGCCTGGCTGGACTGCGCTTGCGCCGTCCGGCCAGAGAACGAGAGTTAGAAGAGGACACCGTATGAACTATCAGGGTGGAGAGGGCTTGAGGAAGCCCCAGGTATGTATATTTTATGGCAGGAGTCCCATCTCTGGTACAATTTAAAGCTAATGTCAATTGGAGCAAAAAAAAAAAGCCTGAGTGCTCCCGAAGACAGGTGGCTCTCTACTGTGCATGCGAGAAAGGGAGAGCGCACTCGTGCATGTGCAGTATGGAGCACCCATTTTCGGGAGCACTCTGGCTCCCAAAGATTTTCAAAGCCTCCTGAGTCCTGCAGCGGCAGAGAGCGTACTCGACCGATTGCTCGGATACTGCTACTGGAGGTCACAGCGCTAGAATGTTGGGATCAGGAGAGGAACAGAAAGGTTTTATATGACCCAAAGCCTTCCCCCTCCTTAGGTAAGTATCTGATTTTTTGTTTTTAATCCACTTGACATTTGCTTTAATATTTGTGACATTTATTAGGTATAATACTAAAAAGAAAATCTAAAAACATAATTTTATTTTTTGTTCAGACTCAACCAGAACTTGGGGGAAAAAAAAGAAAATGTTTGTTTTTAAATATTTTTTTTAGTATTATACCCCAAAAATATCACAAATATTAAAGGAAATACTATACATGTAAAAATTAAGACTATACCTGACAAGCCTAGAAGACCAAACAATCCCTGCATAGAAATCCAGCTTGACAACATCCTTAAAGGATACCCCAACTGAAATGTGACATAATGAGATAGACATGTGTATGTACAGTGCCTAGCACACAGATAACTATGCTGTGTTCCTTTTTTATTTTTCTGCCTGAAAGAGTTAAATATAAGGTATGCAAGTGGCTGACTCAGTCCTGACTCAGACAGGAAGTGACTACAGTGTGACCCTCACTGATAAGAAATTCCAACTATAAAACACTTTCCTAGCAGAAAATGGCTTCTGAGAGCAAGAAAGAGGTAAAAAAGGGGAATTTCTTATCAGTGAGGGTCACACTGTAGTCACTTCCTGTCTGACTCAGGACTGAGTCAGCCACTTACATACCTGATATTTAACTCTTTCAGACAGAGAAAGAAAAAAAGGAACACAGCATAGTTATCTGTGTGCTAGGCACTGTACATACACATGTTTATCTCATTATGTCACATTTCAGTTGGGGTATCCTTTAAGGATCTTTTCACACTAAATCAGTTGCTGTCAGTTATAACTGAATGGACAACTGATGTGCAGCCATGGTGAAGGTAATGTCCATGTTTTCGTATGGGTCAGTTCACATTATATGCATTTTAACTGAAAGCTTTTTCACAATGCTCTGCTATGGAACAACTGATCAAAATTACAAATTGTTAATTTCTTTGTGAGTGGGCAAACTTACAAATTTAGCAGGACATGAGATAATTATTTTCCCCACTGTATTTAATAAATGGTGCCATTTATATTTTTTTAAAACAAATCCTTGTTTTTGTTTCATTTCATCATTATAATTAAGACTGAGGGATGATGTACTTTACAAATATAACAAGTTAGCATAGGGGATGATGTGCGATTACTTTTGTGGTTAATGTTCCAAAATACCTATAATCCACTAGTTATGGGCTGTCTCATCAGATAACAGATACAGGTGTTAGTAAGTAAAGCATGACATTCCAGTTGAACTGATCCCCAGAAAAAGGCTTCCATAGAGGACACCCGTAGAGGAGACGTGACTCTTATCTGTGCAAACAAGCGGTGGGACAGTTTTATAGCAGCACAGTTAAAGTATATTGTTGCCGTGGTAACGCGCCTCTCTTTAAGAGATACCACTTAAACTAGAATGTAAAAAAAAATATTATTTTTAGTTAAGGATAGAATGGCAAATGTAAAGGCCATTAAATTCTCTGATCACACACATTGCTAGCGAATAGCCCACATGCTTTAGTATACAGTAATATTTGGTAGCTCTGTAGATGGAGTTATGACAGTAGTTACTTTTGCTGATTTTTATGTTCACTGGGGAGAATTGCCTTTGCCAGTGATTGATTACACAGCACAGAGAGTTAGAAAATTCCCAAACTGTATGGCTTGTATCATTACTGGAGTCTAGTTTATCTATTCATCCCTGTCTAAAGGTGGCCACACACATTATAATAGAAAGATTTGATTTTAGGGCAGTTTGATAAAAAAAAAAAATTATAAGCTTTATTATTATTATTATTATTATTATTATTATTATTATTATTATTGCAAAAAAAATCTGATCAAATGTCCTATTTGTTTGTTTGTTTTTTCAAAAAAAGAGTGGTGGAAATCTCTTAACAGTTTTCTGGAAGATTAAGTAGTTTAAAATAGATTGTCTATTTATTTATTTATTTATTTATTTATATTATAGACTCAAAGAAATTTTCCTTTCATTTTCTTTACCCATAATTGGGTAACAATTGATCATGCGGGTGAAACATTGGTCAGATTTTTCAAATGATAAAATCAATCACAAAAATGGTACTTCTCAAATTAAGAAGATATGTAAAAATTGTACCCCCTTTTGAGACACTTCCTCCCAGTTTATTTTGTACTTCTGTTTAAGTAGATTCATTGTCAAAAATGGACCTAAAACACCATCAATCTGCTGCATTACAGAGTGGTGCAAAATATATATGATTCCTTCCTGATTTCACTGAATAGTCAGTATTGCTTTTTTAGTAACCTTTCTTAGTGATTCGGTGTCACCCTTAGCTATCTGGGCATTCTGTAGCTCCTGATTTCACGCATATTTTTTAATTGAATGATCTCTGACCTTGAAATACTATAAACCAGGGGTCTCAAACTCAATTTACCTGGGGGGCCGCAGGAGGCAAAGTCAGGATGAGGCTGGGGCGCATAAGGAATTTCACAATCGCGGCGCATCGCCGCCTCTGCCGCCCCACTCACTCTTCCTTCACAGAGAGGGGCGGGGAGAGGCGGCGATCCGAGCGGCGATTGACGTCAGGAGGGGCAGAGCTGAAACTGAAAGCTCCGCCCCTTCCAGGAAATGCCGGCGGATTGCCCCCCAGGCGATTTGGGGGCTCTGCAGCCCTCGTTTAGCGTCGGGGATGCGGTGGATTACTTGGGAGCACTGAAGCGAACTATAAGGAAGCTTTTGCCGGTGAGGGCCACAAAATATTGTATCGAGGGCCGCAAATGGCCCGCGGGCTGCGAGTTTGAGACCCCTGCTATAAACTGTAATATTAGTCATGGACAACCTGAGTAAGCAAATTTGTCATATGTTATGAAAAATAACATATCTGTAAGGCTTGACAGGTTATGTCCTCACTCAGTCTCTATGCCCCAATCTATTACCGTGGCTCTGAGCCCGGCCCACATCTGTCTCCTGAGTATGCTTACCCCCAGGTCTTAACATGCAAGGTATATAGACTGAAGTAGAGAGGCATAACCTGTTAGAACCTTAATGAGGCTAGTAACACAGTTCAATAGTTCATCAGTATCACACAGGGTTATTACCATGGTTCAAAAGGATGAGGCTGTCAGCGTCATTTGTCAGTAATGGCAGAGATGGCAAGTGTTCATGCAAGGTTATTCAACAGGTAATGAATGATCCAGGTTATAAGATAGTCCAAGCAAGTCTACATGCAATGTTGTTCAACAGGTAATAGATGATGCAAGTTATGACACAGTTCCTACTAGTCTGCATGCAAAGTTATTCAACAGGCAATGGATGTTCCGGGCAGTATGTGATATAGTTCATATGAGACTGCATGCAAAGTTGTTCAAATGACTGATAGGAATAGTTGGAATATAATGTACTTATCGTCCAGTTCAGGTAGCATGCAGAAAGTATCCAGTAACAGGCAATGGTCGGTCCAGGCGGCAGACAAGAATTTCCAGTAAACATGCAATGGTCGGTCCAGGCGGCAAGCAAGAGTATCCAGTAACCAGCAAAGCTTGGTCCAGGCAGCAGGCAAGAGTATCCAGTAACTAGCAAAGGTCGGTCCAGGTGGCAGGCAGTAACAGGCAAGGTCAGTCCAGGCAGCAGACAAAGAGTTTCCAGGAATCAAGCAGATGTTAATCACAACAGACAAGGATAGTCAAATACAAGCCAAGGTCAATAACCAGCGAATATTAACCAAGTGAGTGCGCACCCAGCAACTAGCCAAAGCTATGATTATCACTCTGCAGATTTAAATACAACTCATCCATTCAGTGATCAGACACACTCCGCTCATCGAATCACACAGCAAGGCCCTGCCTAGGTGTCAGTTGTAATGTCAGCTGACACCGCTCTGTCAGCTGACCGGAGTCAGCTGACTATTGTTTACCTCTGCAGAGGGCGTACTGGGAACGCACATTCCGCTTATCAGAATGTGCGGCCTGTAACCCATTAACAATGTCATCAGCGGGGAACAAGCGCCGGGACCCGGAAGCAGCGGATTCCGCCGTGGTCTCGGCGGAATTCTCAGCAGAAAAAGGCAGATTCCTTATAATATCCAATGCCCATATCATACCTCTAAAAAAGTAACTGATTTCTGAGATAACCAACAGTCACATTTTAGAATCAGAATTTGCTTCATTCACCAAGTACAACAATTGCCGTACCCAGAATATGTTATAGCTCACATGGCATTGGCAGTGTTACAAGGACAGATAGTGCATTGACAGACATTGCATTGACTTAAATCTAACAATAAAACTACTTTAACCTTAACCTTCCTGGCGGTAAGCCCGAGCTGAGCTCGGGCTATGCCGCGCAGGAGGTTTTCTCAGGCCTTGGTGGGGCGATTTCGCCCCATTTAAAGTGCTGTATGTTAATACCCCCAAATCCCCCAGCAAAATCCACGACTTTCTTGCTCGTGGATTTTGCACTTCCTGGAGGAAGAGCTATGAGCTGTAGCTCTGCCTCCATGCACGTCAATCGCCGCGCGGATCTCCGCCTCTTCTCCGCCCCTCTCTTTGAAGGCAGATGAGAGGGGCGGGGTAAGGGGGCGATCAGCTGGGATTGACGCGCTAGAGGCAGAGCTTATGGCTGTAGCTCCGCCTCAAGCAGGAAGCGCTCCCCCGACACAGGAGAGGGGATTTGGGGGGTATTAAGCCCTCGTTTTGCCGCGGGATAGCAGCGGTTTAGCTGTGCTTATGGGGCTTAACAGTAATATAGGTTAAAAAAGAGAATTGAGACTCGCTTCAGAGTCTCTTTAACAGCCTGATGAAAATTGTGTTTACGTTTGACTATGGCATGGTCAGATCTGCAGCATTACCCAGCCTTCTGCCACCTTTCTCCTCACGCTAACGAATATAGTAATCCAGGTGCATCCATGGTGTAGGGGCACCTTGTGGATTTTCTCCCCACAATTATTATGTCCCCCTTGTACCTTTTGTTTCCTCCTCTGTCCCCTTGTGTACTCCTCTGTCTCTCCTTTTCCCGTGTCCTCTTCTGTCCCTCCTCTGTCCCCCTCTTTCCCATTGTGTCCTCTGTCCTCTGCAGTTCAATCAGAGACACAGGCTTACTTGTGAAAGTGGACACTATTGGAAGTGGTGGATCTTTCCTTAATATTCTCTCCCGCGGGACCATGGCTCTGTCATTGAGGCCAATCACTATGCTTAAGTGCAGTGATTATCCCCAATAACAGAGCCATGGTCCCGCCAGAGAGACCACAGCATCCTGTCAGCATACAGAGCAGCTGTGATTGGCGGTTCATGTTGCAGCAGCTGATGTGTCTAGGAGATGAGGATTGAAGCCGCATGTTCAGGCCCGGCCCTAGACTTTTTGCCGCCTGAGGCATTCTTAAAGAAATCGCCGCCCCGCCCCCCAGCCGTGAGTGTGGGGGGCCGTCCGAGCTGGAGGGGATAGCGGGCAGGAAGGGGGTATTGGGCCTAGCGGCGGGGAGGGGGGTCAGACCCCCCCTCCCTCGCCTGGGTCCCCAGTCCTCCGCTCCCCTCCAGCTTTAAAAAGTTATGTCGCTGGCTGCAGCTATTGTAAGAGGCAACGGGCGGGGATCACTCACCACTTCCTCGTTCCAGCGTGCGCTCCACTGACGTCACTTCCTGCGGTGTAGCAGGCAGCGACGTAACTTTTTAAAGCTGGAGGGGAGTGGAGGACGGGGACCCAGGCGAGGGAGGGGGGGTCCGACCCCCCTCCCCGCCGCTAGGCCCAATACCCCCTTCCTGCCCGCTATCCCCTCCAGCTCAGGCGGCCCCCCACACCCACGGACGGGCGGGCGCCGCCCCCCCAGAAGTGCCGCCTGAGGCAAAAGTTTCACCCCGCCTCATGGGCGGGTGGGCCGGCCCTGCGCATGTTGCTTCGAGCACGGTAACAGCTGGGAAGGCTTGGCAGGTCTTAAGAGGGAGGCTCGGCGGGTCTTAAGGGTACTGCTCAGCGGGTCTTAAGGGAACGGATGGAAAGCTCTTAAGGGAATATTCTTAAAAGTACTGGCAATGGTGACACGGAAACTGAGGAAACAGCAGGGATAGCACTTGTGGCGGGACAATTTTTCATCGGTGGAATTGTTGTATTCGGACCATAAGACTTTCTCCCCCCACTTTTGTGCGTCTTATGATCCTGAAAAATACGGTACTTGTACTGTGTGTTCAGTGCTGTCTGGAGGAGCAGAAGACTTTCCATGGCTGTCGAACTGCAGTCCTTAAAGGGAACCTAAAGTGAGTAAAATTATTTAAAATAAACACATGCTGTACCTGCAAATGAATATTACATACTTACCTCGCAGTCTGTTCCTCTCAGAAGCTCACCATTTTCTTCTTACAGTGATCCCTTCCAGTTCTGACATTATTTTGTCCGAACTGAAATATACCAGTTGCTGTCAGTTATATATCAGCTGCTGTCAGTTACAACTGAATGTGCAAAGTAATGTTCATGTTTCCCTATGGCTCAAGTGGGTGATATTGCAGTTTAACAGTCTTCTTACCAGGAAGCTGTTAGGGGGTAATGGCCTTTTTCAAAATGGAGGACAGAGAATTCCATTGATCACAGTGGACAAACAGGACACAGGAGAGGATAAAGAGATTGATGAGTAGACTACACTGGAGGTACGTATGATGTGTTTATGTTTATTTTGACTTTTCAGTTCAGGTTCTCTTTAAGGGCCAAGGTGCTCACACATTATTGGCACAGCTCAAATTAATAGACGGAACTGAACTGAACACTAGGAAATATATGTTTCCTAGTGGGATTTGCAATGAAAGCATCAGTACAAGAGACATTTTGAAGTGTTTTATCATTAAAGAGAACCTGTACTGAGTAAAAATATTTAAAATAAACACGAGGTAACTTCAAATGAACATTGCATAGTTACCTTGCCATCAGTTCCTCTCAGAAGCTCACCATTTTCTTCTGACAATAATCCCTTCCAGTTCTGACAACATTTTGTCAGATCTAAAATATATCAGTTGCTGTCAGTAAAATATCAGTTGCTGTCAGTTATAGCTGAGAGGAAAACTGATGTACCAGGTAATGTCCATGTTTCCCTATGGCTCAAGTGAGCGATGTTACAGTTTAACTGTGTGCTGACCAGAAAGCTGTTATGGGTTATGGCCATTTTCAAAATGGAGGACGGAAAATTCCCTTGATCACAGTGAACAAACAGGACGCGGGACAGGAGAAAGACACTGAGGAGTAGACTACATGGAAGGTAAGTATGACTTGTGTATGCTTATTTTGACTTTTAATTTTCAGTTCAGGTTTTCTTTAAAGGGTAACTCTAACCAGAACCAAATGATGGCTTGGGTAGAAAAAAAGAAGAAGATATAATGCGGCATGCATGCCTCGGAAGGGAGGCGGGAGCTTAGATGACTTACACATGGATACACAGCTCCTCCTACTGCACACTGCAAGACAATCTCGCTTTTCAGGAGAACATTCTCTCTTGTCCCTAGTTATCCCTAGCATATTAATCTCAGTATTTGTTTTAACGTTTTACAAGAAATATACGGAGAAAACACTTTGCGCAAAGGAACACGTTTTTAATTTTTTATTATATGATATAGAAGATACGGAATATTAAATATGAACACTGCGCACGCAATCACACCTCGGTTTATTTTGTCACAGTTGGAACAAGGCTACGTCATTAGGACCAATTAAATGTGATGCTTGCCAGGGCTATTTACCCTCCACATGATGTGACTACAAACACAGCAGGACGAAAGCTCCCAGCACCTCACGTCTGTGAAATGTAAACCTTCTACCACTGACAGGTAAGCAGTTTGTAAGTTTAACCAGTCAGTCAGGTGCTGCACTATGCACACAGAGAATTTTACTTCATGTTCCATGTTAGGGCCATAAAATTCCATTTAGACAAATATGAACAGAACACTATGGCCTGATTTACTAAGAATCGAGAGACTGTGGATTGGATCTATTTATTCATTTTTTTTTAATCTCTGTTGTGAAGTGGCAAGGGCTTCCAACCCTCACCTGAGCCATATCAGATCATAGAATGAGGATTGCTGAAGAGTTAGTAGAATAGCAACAGTGCTATTACAGTAGCTTACACTCATTGGCCCATATGCAATAAACTTTTTCTCCTGAGATCTCCAAAGAGATCATTCTCATATTCCTTTTATAATAACTTTTAAGCATTTTACCATTAAAGGATACCCGAACTGACATGTAACATGATGAGATAGACATGTGTACGTATATTGCCCAGCACACAAATAACTATACTGTGTTCCTTTTGTTCTTTCTCTGCCTGAAAGAGTTAAATATCAGGTATGTAAGTGGCGTACTCAGTCCTGACTCAGACAGGAAGTGACTACAGTGTGACCCTCACTGATAAGAAATTCCCCTTTTTACCTCTTTCTTGCTCTTAGAAGCCATTTTCTGCTAGGAATGTGTTTTAGAGTTGGAATTTCTTATCAGTGAGGGTCACACTGTAGTCACTTCCTGTCTGAGTCAGGACTGAGTCAGCCACTTGCATACCTGATATTTAACTCTTTCAGGCAGAGAAAGAAAAAAAGGAACACAGCATAGTTATTTGTGTGCTAGGCAATGTACATACACATGTCTATCTCATCATGCCACATGTCAGTTCGGGTATCCTTTAATTGTAAAATGCTTAAAAGTTATTATAAAGGGAATATGAGAATGATCTCTTAGGAGATCTCAGGAGAAAAAGTTTATTGCATATGGGCTAATTAGTGTAAGCTACTGTAATAGCACTGTTGCTATTCTACTAACTCTTTAGCACCGTATTTTTTGGACTATAAGATGCTCCTGACCATAAGTTGCACCTAGGGACTAGGGGAAAAAATATAAACTGAACCTGGTGCATCCATGGTGAAGGGGCAGCTTGTGGATTATGCTCGCTTTGTACCTCATGCCCCCTTGTGTCTCCCTGTGTCCTCCTCTGTCCCCCTTGTGTCCTCCTATATGCCCCTTTGTTCCCCTGTGTCCTCTTTTTGCCCCTCTGTGTCCTCCTCTGCATGGGCACGGTACAGGGAGTCCCTGACATTGCTGTGGGTTGGAGGTTCAAATTGGCAGGCATTCACAAGTCAGGAACTCCCTGCATTTGGACACAGTGACCTTTTTCACCACTTTAGGAGAGAAGAATTGAGTCTTATAGTCCAAAAAATACAGTACTATCAAAATTATTTTGAGTATTTTGTTGCTTGCTGTTGGTTTAAACGGCATTTTATGAAAATGTGTGAAAATATCACCAAAGCAGATACACCTTTGTTTTCAAATAAAATATTCTCCCCATATATTGTACTAGGGACACAATTTAACTGTGTTAATAACCGGGACAAATGGGCACATAAAATGTGTGTGTTTTTTTCTAACGAAGCGCATTTTATTTTAAAACTGTAATAGCTGAAATTGAGAAATAATGATTTTTTTTCATTTTTTTCTTATTGTTCCCTTTTTTTTTCTTATTGTTCCCTAGCAAAAAGTTCCACCCAAAGAAAGCCTAACTTGTGGCGAAACCCCCCCCCCCCCCAAAAAAAAAAATATATATAGATCATTTTGCTATGATAAGTAACAATAAAGTTATTTATTGGGAGGAGTTAAAGTTATTTAACGGGAGGAGCGTGATGTGAAAATTGCTCTGGTTTTTAAGGGGAATAACCTGTGGTTGGGAAGTGGTTAATAATGATTAGAATAATTGTCAAGAAAGGTTTTTGCATACAGTTGAACAGAATATGGTAGAGTGTATTAAAGAGGCACATATACAGGATCTTCTCAAAAAAAATTAGCATATTGTGATAAAGTTCATTATTTTCTGCAATGCACTGATAAACATTAGACTTTCATATATTTTAGATTCAAATACACACAACTGAAGTAGTTCAAGCCTTTTATTGTTTTAATATTGATGATTTGGCATACAGCTTATGAAAACCCCAAATTCCTATCTCAAAAAATTAGCATATTTCATCTGACCAATAAAAGAAAAGTGTTTTTAAAACAAAAAAAGTCAACCTTCAAATAATTATGTTCAGTTATGCACTCAATACTTAGTCGGGAATCCTTTTGCAGAAATGACTGCTTCAATGCGGCGTGGCATGGAGGCAATCAGCCTGTGGCACTGCTCAGGTGTTATGGAGGCCCGGGATGCTTCCGATAGCTGCCTTAAGCTCATCCAGAGTGTTGGGTCTTGCGTCTCTCAACTTTCTATTCACAATATCCCACAGATTCTCTATGGGGTTCAGGTCAGGAGAGTTGGCAGGCCAATTGAGCACAGTAATACCATGGTCAGTAAACCATTTACCAGTGGTTTTGGCACTGTGAGCAGGTGCCAGGTCGTGCTGAAAAATGAAATCTTCATCTCCATAAAGCTTTTCAGCAGATGGAAGCATGAAGTGCTCCAAAATCTCCTGATAGCTAGCTGCATTGACCCTGCCCTTGATAAAACACAGTGGACCAACACCAGCAGCTGACATGGCACCTCAGACCATCACTGACTGTGGATACTTGACACTGGGCTTCAGGCATTTTGGCATTTACCTCTCCCCAGTCTTCCTCCAGACTCTGGCACCTTGATTGTCAAATGACATGTAAAAGTTGCTTTCATCCGAAAAAAAAGTACTTTGGACCACTGAGCAACAGTCCAGTGCTGCCTCTCTGTAGCCCAGGTCAGGCGCTTCTGCCGCTTTTTCTGGTTCAAAAGTGGGTTCTTGCTTCCATCTGCTGAAAAGCTTTATGGAGATGAAGATTTCATTTTTCAGCACGACCTGGCACCTGCTCACAGTGCCAAAACCACTGGTAAATGGTTTACTGACCATGGTATTACTGTGCTCAATTGGCCTGCCAACTCTCCTGACCTGAACCCCATAGAGAATCTGTGGGATATTGTGAAGAGAAAGTTGAGAGGCACAAGACCCAACACTCTGGATGAGCTTAAGGCCGCTATCGAAGCATCCTGGGCCTCCATAACACCTGAACAGTGCCACAGGCTGATTGCCTCCATGCCACGCCTCATTGAAGCAGTCATTTCTGAAAAAGGATTCCCGACCAAGTATTGAGTGCATAACTGAACATAGTTATTTAAAGGTTTACTTTTTTTTTGTTTGAAAAACACTTTTCTTTTATTGGTCGGATGAAATATGCTAATTTTTTGAGATAGGAATTTGGGGTTTTCATGAGCTGTATGCCAAAATCATCAATATTAACCACTTTAGGACCCACCCTTTACCCCCCCTTAAGGACCAGCGCTGTTATTTGTGATCTGTGCTGGGTGGGCTATACAGCCCCCAGCACAGATCAGGGTGCATCCAGAGCGATCAGATCGCCCCCCTTTTTCCCCCACTATGGGCATGATGTGCTGGGGGGGTCTGATCGCTCCTGCCTGCCGGTGTTGCGGGGGAGGGGCACCTCAAAGCCCCCCTCCGCGGCGAAATCCCCCCCCCCCTCCCTCTCCTACCTGGCCCCCCTGGTGTTCCGGGCTGCACAGGACGCTATCCGTCCTGTGCAGCCAGTGACAGGACGTCCCCTGTCACATGGCGGCGATCCCCGGCCGCTGATTGGCCGGGGATCGCCGATCTGCCTTACGGCGCTGCTGCGCAGCAGCGCCGTACAATGTAAACAAAGCGGATTATTTCCGCTTGTGTTTACATTTAGCCATCGGCGGCCCGCAGGCTATTCACGGAGCCCCCCGCCGTGAATTGACAGGAAGCAGCCGCTCGCGCGAGCGGCTGCTTCCTGATTAATCAGCCTGCAGCTGGCGACGCAATACTGCGTCGCTGGTCCTGCAGCTGCCACTTTGCCGCCGCGCGGTATGAGTGCGCGGTCGGCAAGTGGTTAAAACAATAAAAGGCTTAAACTACTTCAGTTGTGTGTATTTGAATCTAAAATATATGAAAGTCTAATGTTTATCAGTACATTACAGAAAATAATGAACTTTATCACAATATGCTCATTTTTTGAGAAGATCCTGTAGTATAGTAGAATGCAGTCAATTATTCAGGAGGATACCCACTTTTATATTAGCTATCCTAGTTTCAGCATCAGAAAAATTTCTTATATCTTATTTATATATTGCTGCATATTGGTATGTGCTCCTCCTTCCCAGTGATGCTTAGGCTTGATCGCATCATCAGCAGAAGCCATCGCTAAGGGCAGCTGCGAGAGAGAAGAGAGGTCTGCTATCCCTGTGTGAGCCATTGGGTTAGGTAAGACATGCCGATACACTGCTAATTACACTGAGGGAAGCGGAGATGCAAGGGGGGGGGGACCACACAGGGGTAGCTAATTCAGGGGACCCCATATGTGGTGGCGGGTTGTTGGTTAATATCAGCGGGCGTTCGTAAGTTGGGGATTCCCTGCATTTGCCACATAAGACGCCGCTATTTTTCTCCCCATTTTTTAGGTAGAAAAAGTGTGTCAATTTTATTTTATTTTTCATCTTAACCTTCCTGGCGGTAACCCCGAACGTAGTTCGGAGTAAGCTGCGCAGGAGGTTTTCTCAGTCCCTACTGGGCCGATTTGCGTAATTTTTTTTTTGCTGGACGCAGCTAGCACTTTGCTAGCTGCGCCAGCACACCGATCGCCACCGCCTGACGCTCGATTGCCGCTATCCGCGCCGCCGTAGAGCCCCCCCCTAGACCCCTGTGCTGCTTGGCCTATCAGCGCCAGTCAGCGCTAAGGGGTGGATCGGGACTCCCTTAGACGTCTTTGAACGGGATTTCCTGATCGCCTATTGCCAGAGGCGATCGGAGGGGCTCTAGGCTCGCTACATGATTTAAAAAAAAACATCAGCGCTGCCCCCTGGCGGTTTTTAATATACCGCCAGGGAGGTTAACAAGCTTATCTCAGCATGCAAATAACAGAATGCTTTCTGTTCCAGATAATATACGGACAGACATACTATGACCAGAAGGTAGTTGAATCCCCCCTCCCCAGAGTTTCACAGTAATGTAAGGCTGTTGTCTAGGTGATGTTTGCTGTGGGATGGATAGTAAGCTGTGGCAGTAGGGAGGGAAAATTAAGGGTAATGGTTGGCATCCCAGAGAAACAGTCAAGATGAAAACCAGCAGTAATATTATTTTCTTTTTTTTCATATCATATTTCTCCTAAATCTAACACTAAACACTAAAAACAACAGTATCAATGGGCTAAATTAATTTTTCATGTATTTATTTTCATTTTATTTTTACAGTTAACATGTAGATTTTTGTAGTTAACCTTTTCCGGACTGACATAAGTAAATCCTCAGTGATCAGAAGCCATCGCGTATGGCATAAAACAAAAAAGAGACGGCACACTACTGGCTGAAAAAAATTCCTGCATTGAATGGACAAGAACACGTTCTTGCCCATTCAATACAGCAAAAGTTTTGCAGCCAGTAGTGTGCCGTCTCTTTTTTGTTTTATGCGAGTTTGCAAGCTGTGTGAGCAATCTAGCTGAGACATGGCACCGGCAATGAGGGGGAGAAGAAGAGGATCCACTCACCTTCCTGCCATTCCCCCAGTGATTGGGAGCCCTCTACTCTGGCCGACATCCCCGCTCACTCTGACGTCAGGGCCGGGTCCCGGCTTGATGACGTCATCAAGCTGCAACCCGGAACTGAGCGGCAGTATGAGTGGGGATGCCAGCCGGGGCAGAGGGGTCCACTGCGGCTCATCGCTGGAGCCTGGAAGGTGAGTAAAGGCTGCTGGCTACAGGGGGGACATCTGGCTACAGGGGGGAGACACAGCCCAGCAAGCAACACTGGGGATCCGGCTGCCTGACCCCCCCAAATGTGCCCCCCACATGCAAATTTGCATGGTCCTTAAGGGGGCTTAGGCAGCCAGTCCCCAAATGGTTAATATGGAGCAGACTGATGGTGCTCTAGGCCCATAACAGGCGAGGACACAGGGAACAGGAAAGAACACAGGGCTCCAGGAGGGCACACAGGGGGCCAGGCGGGGGTAAAGGAGATCACAGTGGGACATACAGGAGGACACTGGGAAACAGAAGGGGACACATGGTGGACATAACGGGACACAGAAGGACACATTGAGACACAGAAGGACAATTATTTAGGGAGAACATCTACAAGACGCTCCTGAAAAATGGACGTACCAGGTTCAGTATATTTTTTTCCCCCCTGTTTTGTGCCTTCTAAACCTAGCTGCGTTGTATATACCGGAGTGTCTTCTATTTCGAAAAATACA
Source organism: Hyperolius riggenbachi (assembly GCF_040937935.1). Taxonomy (NCBI): domain Eukaryota; kingdom Metazoa; phylum Chordata; class Amphibia; order Anura; family Hyperoliidae; genus Hyperolius; species Hyperolius riggenbachi. Next base: position 633,413,408 of record NC_090646.1, read on the forward strand.
GTAGTCCTTTTACTCTTTACAGTGCCATGGAGTATGTTGGCACTTTATAAACCAATAATAATAGCAAACATGATTTTAAATAGGAGATTTTTAAAGGGGTTGCAGGTCCCTGTGCATCTATGTATTGCTGATTGACCTGTAGTCCCAAGAATAAACCTTTGCATGTCTTTTTTCCATCGGTGCTTATCAGATTGAAAAGTCATGTCATTTTTGTCAAAACAGCTATGTTAAGATCATTACAGTTACAAAAGTCACAAATGACAAACCACCTTTTGGAGTTACTGCAGGGCAAAAAGGTATCAGGCGATAGAAAGGAGGTTATCAACACTGGGATACACCTGTAGACACCTTATCAATAAAGAGATTATCAATAATGATCGTTGCAGACAAAGAAACAGGTAGAAGGTGTGGATTTCCTTCTGGAACAGGCAGCGTGCAAAGCAAGACAGTCATGCGATTCACCAAATAGAGTGTTTTAATTTGTGCAAAAAAAGAGGTAACAAAACAGAAAAAAAAACCTGACAAATGGATGGGCTTCTAACTTGAATTTTGGAGATCCTCTCTACAAGTTGCTGGTATAATGTTTGTCCCAAACATAACAAGTCTAATAAAAAAGTCTTTACCAGACCAAACATGAAGTTACCTTTGATGGGTAGTCCAGCGTAGAGCCTGTGCTTTACCAGATCAGGCTGAGCTTATCAACTTTTTATTTCCCACCTGATCAAATCTCTCAGGAAGAACAGCAAATCTGGTGTGGTGGATCTCTTGTCTCACCATCAAGTGCAACCACCCTGACTTCTCCACCCATACCTAGTACGGTCAGTACACCTGCTCTGGTGGAGCAGTCCCTGTACCAGAGGAAGGGTAAGAGGGTGGGGCACCCACACCCCCATGGCCCCCACACCCCAATGGCTCCCACACCTCCATGGCCCCCTGTGCTTGTAGTGTCTGCACCCTCTATGGTTACTACTTTACTTAAAGGGACAGTCTAATTTTTACATTTGGAAGAAAGAGAAGTAACATTCAATGAAAAGTCTCCACTGCTTTATAAATAGGACCCTAACAAGCACCCAGAATTATTAAGGAAATGGCAGTTAAAGAGGAACCTTAGCGAAAAAGGGGGAAAAATAAATCAATACATTGCAAAGTGAGAAGTAAAAAAATAGAAGAGAGATCAAGAAATAATTGATATTCAGCATGTAATTTGTTCATGTTGTTTGATCCACAATGAACCTGCATGTAATCATCTTTACTACTGGCAGACCAGAAAAAAAATAAGACAGCACCAACTGCCATTATCTATAACCACAACCAATAACACTGCAATAGGCTAAACAGTTTTATGTATAGAGGGAGATAATGGTTACTTGGCAGTTGGAAATAACTGCTATTTCCCACAATGCAACAAAATTCACAGACAAAAAACTGTCAGGACCTAGGTCCTGACATCACACTGTGGGAGAGGTTTCACCACAATATCAGCCATACAGCCCTTCCTCTGATCTATTCGAGAAAAGGTAAAGATTTCTTGTGGGAACGAGGTTATCAGCTACTGATTGGAATGAAGTCCAATCCTTGGTTACGGTTCCTCTTTAAGCTTGAGACTGGAACAGAAAAATGTCACTAAGTCGTGTGACGTCTCTGCCTTGAATGAACAGAGTCTCAAAACCGTGCAACTCTCAAACTGTTCTCTTTCTGCTCTCAATAGATCTGCATGCGGATCATTCTCTGCTCGTGTCATAAGACTAATTAGATGCTGTTTTCCACTACGCCGTCCACAAGGCTGGAAACTGAAAGCTCCATTGACTCTCGGAATGCAATGTCTCTCGATCGGCTTTTTAAATTTTGCAGAGAATACTGATTTCTTGCACACCTGTTGCAACAAATGGCTCATTCATAGCCGGGCTGAACGCTGTTCCCTATCCAGACTAAATGAAGAGGAATCTGAGGTGACAGCGGCATGTGAAAAATGCAGAAAAGCCCAAGGTCTAAAGAAAGTAGGAACATATTTTCGAGCAATATTCAAAAGCCTTTTTCAGTCTGGGAGAAACAGATAATTTTAAGATGTAGGTGTCTAGCAAGCCAGAGCCTAGGAGCTGAAGGGTCATGGGCTGCCGGGGCAGCTCCTAAACCTCGCTTACTACCCGAGGTAGACAAAACACGAGTGTGCGCCAAGTGCTTAAACATATAGGCGAAAGCCGCAAAACACCATCGGCTGAAGGTTAGTAAAACCAATTATTGTAATTATTTTCAAGGCTGGATTTCTGCTTATGTAATCTGGAGAGCAAAATAAACCTCACCTTTCTAGTCATGACTTAACACCGTGTTATAGATGATGTATTCATGGCCTGGCTCTCTGTATAGTGGAGGCATTGATTGGCTAGCGGACTCTTTCGGTGTACAGTAAACACACTGTGGGACAGATAAACAGCACCCTGTCACGGGTTTAGGAGTTGGAAATAACAAAGCGAGGAAAATTAAAACCAAGTGAGCTCATTTAGGGTGCGCTTCACCTAGGCACAGAGGCCATTTTGTGGACTGAACATATAGTAGAAGACAATGAATTATTTAGGATATCTATTTTTCCCTTATTTATCCTTGTTTCAGCATCAAAAAGATATCTAGGGATGGTCGGAAATCACGATTTCCAATTCCGCAGAAATTTCCACCAATGCCAATTGTCGATTTTGCGGGTTTCGACTTCTTAGGAGTCTTTCTTATGGCCATTTTTTAGGGCATTATCTGACTAGCCAAAATACTTCTGAGTTGACTCTGCATTCTCTGATCGGTCCAATGCTCCCAAGTTATGTGATTGAGTTGCGGTAATGCAGTATTTACGCAGAAGTCTGATTTCTGTCATTTTTTGCATTCTTTGATTGGCGAAATACTTCAAAGTTGATTTCTTGAAAAGAGAAAAGCACATGCACCATACCGTCCTTTGCCAATAGTGATTTATTGCTGCATCTTCCACATCATTAAATCCATACACTGGAATTGCTACTAGCTCATGTATTGCACATAGAAAGCTAAGGCAGCCAAGAGAGTGGAGGTGGGGTGGTGGCAGGACCTCCAGCACGCAAGGCTAAGACATCAAAGTGCGTCCCTCCATCCCTTCCACTCCAGCCGTCAAACACTGATTGCTATTAGACTAGAGGTGCCCCATTGCCCTCAACACCTTAATCTCTACTTATCTGTCTTGCAGTCACTGCCATGTATCCCCTTTTCTTATTTCTCTCTGCTTCAAACACAATAGAGGAAATGATAGCTGAGTGAGTTGTGCGCCCCCTCCTACACTGCGCCCTGAGTCTGGAGCCTCTCTTGCCTCTGCCTCGGCCCGACCCTGGGTGGTGGGCACCAGGGTGGGACAAGCCTGTTGACTCTGCATTCTCTGATTGGTCTCACGCTTCTGTGATTGGGCTAATATTACCGAGTTGCACTAAAGTGGCATTTCCGCAGAAATCCAATTTACGTTTTCCAGTGGGAAATGCAGATTTCCTATTGGAAATGTGGAAACGTCATTTCCGTGTAATGTGAATATGCACCCCTACTTACAGTATATCTATATATTGCAGAATATTGATACGTAACCCCTGCCGACCTAGTTATATTTAGCCTAGGCCAGGGGCAGACATAGGCCCAAGCAGGCCTTGGAGTTGCATCAAAGCCATGCGAATGTTAACCTCTAGGTTTCTGTATGTGTTGGCACCCAGTCTCAATGTAATGCTTGTGGGGTATACTTTCTGAGTCAACGTGTGTGCTCAAGACTATGTAGCTGGGTAATGGAAGAGGCTCCACAGGTGGCCACAGGAGTAATGAACAAGGGAGCAAGATTGCCCAGAGCAACTGCAGCTCTGGGCTTCCGATACCGCCTATCACGCTAGATGCTATGTGATACAATACACTACAGACGTAGTCAGTAACAGGCTAGGGTCATACACGTTAGATCAGATGGCTGCGGTACAATGGACTAGGCGTAATCGGAGTCGGTAACAGTTCATACATGTTAATTCAGAAAAATAACACGGCTCAACTAATGGATAAATATATATCGCAGATCTGCATATATATTTATCAAGAAAATATCTAAAGCATAAGTAATAACAATTAACAAGACAAACAACAGACAGACGGAATGCTTTGCCAATCTAATCGCTGCCCCAGCGACGGCAAACATTTGCACTGACAGACAAGACCAACAGGTAGGAGCGTAACTAATGGCAACTGCTGCTTTAGTTACATCCTCAGGAACAAGGCAAGAAGGAATACTACCAGTCACCAACGTGGAGATGGCAGAATCCAAGCTATCAGGATCAGAAGGACTTCACTGTATCCCCATGGATATAACAAACGTCCAAGCAAGAAACAAGTTTAAACAATGCAATATACAATTCACATAAATGACCTAGCAACAACTCAGGGAGCTGTACGCTATGTCAGGCGGAGTCTGAAATGGGAGGCAGACTTTTATGTTGACATCAGCCAATGGATGCAGGCATGCAAATTCCCACACAGCTGAATGGTAATTACTCAATCCTGAGCCAGCTTGATTACAAGCTGCTAGCTGAAGGACTCTCATAACAAATACATGCAATATTATGCAACAACAAGCATGTAGGAAATCAAGGGCTATCTGGCTGCAGTTCAACTGCAGCAAGCAATAGGAGGAGTCATGACAGTATCCTGAGCTGCTCTGAACTGCAGAGTGATTGCAAATGACACAATGAGACTTATTGCAAATGCGCAACCGAATGCAAGCAAATAAGTCAAAACTGCTTGGTTGCAGTTCAACTGCAACCATCAGAACATGCTACAGAAGAGATCCTGACACTCTCCCTCTCTGTTTCACTGCCCTCCATGTAGTTGCTGTGCCCTCTGTGTCATTCCCCACTATATGGCTGTGTCTAATTATGATAATGTACTCTGCTATATAAATACATAATAATCATACTATGGTAGGACATTATACTATAACTACGTACTCTGTGAAAACACTGTAGAAGATATCAGATACAGAAAATAAACAACAATGTTATGGTCGTTTTTAAAGGATACCCGAGCTGAAAATCTTCAGAGTATGCGCGTGTCATAATAAGGACGTCATGCGCAGAGTGCTCCCGGCCGCGCATTGAGGGATGCACGCAAGCTGGGCTAGCGCCTGTGCACTGAAGCCTGACTCTGGCTGCCCGGAAGAGGCTGCTGGGGGTCTTTAGAAGCAAATGGAGGGGGAAACAGGAGAGCAGGGGGAGCGGTGGCCATCAGGACAGGTCACTATATATTCCAGCTCTCCCCGTTTCTCTGAAGATTTTCAGCTCTGATATCCTTTACATTTTTACAAGTTTATATATCGGGACGTTTAACATAGGGGCGTAACAATAGACCCTGCAAGGGATGCATCCCTGTCCTGAGAGACTGACAACTAAGGGCACAGAGAGAAAAAGCTTTCTATTCTCTGCACAATTGTTCTAATGACTGCATCTGCTCAGCCACTGATAAGGAATCATACAAAGTTTTTCAGACAAAGATTTGTAGACAGTCTCTATTGAGTGCACAGCAGGCTCTTGTGTATAGTGCCCAGCCCCCAACCTCTCTACCCCTTCTAGTTACGCCCCTGGTGTAACACTGATACTTGAGGAGCAGTAATAGTTGTATAAAGTGTAGAGAAACCGAGAGCCCAATATAGTGTAGTATGTTAAGCATAAATGAAGTAAAGGTTATCGTGAGAAAATTATACTCACAAACATGGGTTACCACACAGGCAACCACTGTATAGGCAGTTGAGGAGATTAGACCTGTCCTCACTCAGGGATAAGAAGTCGCTCTCTGTAGATGCGAAAGGGGGTAGATCACCCCTCCACCAGGGGTGGACACGGTATAGCAGTAGGAGAACAGAGGCGCCAGCAGGATAAAAGTGGATAAAAACTTTAAAATTTGCTGGGAGGAAGTGGTGGACCTACCTCCATAAAGCATACACGAAAGACTGTCTGAATAGTAGTCACATTTATTACTTAGTACCCCAAAACAGTGCAACGCGTTTCGCAGGCCCAGCCCGCTTCATCAGGCAATAAAAATGGGGACAAGACAGAATTTCAGCAATAGCAGGTGTAGCGCCAAGGACAACTATCCCAAGGAAAAAAAAACATATATAAGCAGATACATTCTTGTGCTACTTACATAACGTGTATTATACTGTCCACATTCTAATTTCAGTGAATTTTATGTAGTAAACAAAGAGAAAACTGTTCCAGGCATTTTCCATCTTTACTGCCTTTGACTGAAGCCAAGCTTGATGTAATTTCCTCCCTTACTCTTCTTTCTCCTAGAAACGGCACTGTCATATCTAGCTTGCTTTGTAAACACACGCGAGCACAGCAAAGATCATATTTTAGCATCTTCTGCAGAGGGTTTAGGTGTATTTCCCTTCTCAGACGCGTGTTACTCTGAACTGCCATCAGCCAATCAGTGAACAGGTATGTGTGGGGGGGAGGGAATAACAAGCTTCCCTCTCCCAAGCAATGTACCAGAATAGAGCCAGGCTGACTAAGATAAGATTCATTACAGCAGAAACATGTCTGATATCAACCTGGCTCTATTTGGTACACTGTACGAAGTAAACTTGCCCCCCCCCCCCACACACACACACACACACACACACATTCCTGCTTCTCTATGATTAGCTGAGAGCATTTCAGTGAGCTGTTGAAATATGACGTATGCTATGCTCACATGTGTTTAAATAGCAGGGAGGAAATGATATCAGGACTGACATCAGTCAGAGGGAATTAAAATGGAAAGTGCGAGAACAGTTTTCTCTACTATATAAAATTCACTGAAATAAAAAAAACGTGGACAGTACAATACATATGTTTTGTAAATAATACAAGTACTTTTCTACTTATATATGTGTTTTTTTTTCCTGGGTTAGTATGGCTCTTCCTGCTGCTTTAACTACTTTAGCCTTTTGGATGTTGCTGTTACGTCAAAAGGCTGTTGCTGCTGCACTGCTTCGCGCTCCCACTCGTGATTGCGTGTGTGTAACTGCGAGCTCCCGTGCCGCTACCCGTTAGCTCGGAAATCAATAAATGGGAACTTCTATTAGAAACCGCTGTCTTTCTGAAGGATAACGAAAAAAATTTCACGTCCTCCCTATACTTCCTGGAAGCGAGAGGGCTCACTTACAGGACTAGGAAAAAAAATGTGGCTGTGGCCAATTAGTAAAACTACATTTACATCCATTTTTTTATTAAATAAATACAATTTATTACATTTAAAATTAACTGTTTACCTCCAACACCAAAAATTACCCAAATAACATTTTTTATAAAAAAAAAAACCTCCAATTAAAAAACAAACTTTTGTAATATGCATGTGAAGAGGGTATATTACTATTATTTTTTTAAATTATAAGCTTGTAAATAGTGATGGACGCAAACTGAAAAAATACACCTCTATTTTCAAATAAAATATTGGCAGCAAACATTGTGATAGGGACATAATTTAAATTGTTTAATAACCGGGACTAATGGGCAAATAAAATGTGTGGGTTTTAATTATGGTAGTATGTATTATTTTAAAGCTATAATGTCCAAAAACTGAGAAATAATGATTTTTTTTCCATTTTTTCTTAATATTCCCATTAAAATGCATTTAGAAAAAAATAATTCTTAGCAAAATGTACCACCCAAATAAAGCCTAATTGGTGGCGGAAAAAACAAGCTATAGATCAATTCATTGGGAAAATTAGTGATAAAGTTATTGGAGAATGAATGGGAGGTGACAATTTCTCGGATGCATAAGGTGAAAAAACACTGAAGGCTGAACTGGATAAAGAAGGCTCTACCATTTGCCTGTTAGTGCCACTGAGGGACAGTGAGAAATGTGTTTGATGCCCTCATTTAAGCACTTTGGAAAAAAAATGTGTTGTCACTATATACATAACAATAATATTAATAAAAATATTGTAAGAACGAAGTCCAGAGACTTGGACACTTACAACTATGCCTCTTTGTTCTCCAGCTACTGGTTTTACTATGAAGCTTTGAAAGGTTCTGTTTGTCTGCAAGGCAATAAACATAAGATATTTCTATGGAAAACAATAAGGCCTAGTTATGACTCGCCAAGTGTTGCGTATTGTAATCAGGAAGCTGGATCTGGAACCGCGAGTTTATTAGACAGCGTACTAATTTGTTGTGTATTGTACTCAGGAAGCTGACTAATGAAAAGTGATTTATTAGACCAAGGTATGCAGGCAGCCATGAGCAGAAAAATCCAGGTTGAACAACAACACAAGGGGTAAAAAAAATCCTTTAATCAGTACAAGGTAGATAATGTAACAGTGACCTCTAGAGGCTGGAAGCAGGAACAGCACACACACTAGGGCCTGTTCACACTAGCATATAAAAATGGTCAGTTTAGTAGAACAAAGCGGTTCAGATCCTTACAGAAGCAAACAGATCCAATTTTTAGCTATGGGATCTGTTCACATTACTCCGTTCAAACAGATCTGTCTGGCTCGTTCCACCATATGCAGCGCCTAGTTTTTCATCCATGACCCTCCGTTTCGTTAGCAATCGGTCAATGCAAGACATCCGTGATTCCTATTAAAAACGGATACATTTGATGGATCAGTTTTTACAAGGGGCAGTTTTAGATCCATGCAGTGGGAACTGATCCTAATCTGGAGACCAATGTAAATCTGGGTTCACTCTACTCACCATGCAATTTCACTTCAGATCCTATTTACGGCTGAGAAAATGATCATAGCGGAAAAAAATATACCACCTGACTGCCAGCGACCAATCCCAGGTCAAAATCCTTTCTCGATCCGAAGCAGATTAGACATGTTGAAAAACACAGAACAAAATATTGGCTATTGTTTTGTGTGCATTAACTTCAATTTCGAATTGATTTCCATTTGGAAGTATGATCGGAAATCTGACCGGAATTTGAAAAAAAAAATGTACATACGTGTGTACGCTAGCTTTCTTCAATACCTGATCGATATCAGAATATCGATCTAATCACTTGCTGGAACTGCATTTGAAGTGAGACTTGCATGGTGTATCCAGTTTTAGAGATTGCTTTTCTGTAACAATAAAACAACTCTGGTAGAGGTGCCGCGATACAAGGTGCAAGCATGGCACCAAACCACTTGGAACAGGTATTTGTAATATTTCAGATTTATCTAATTAAAATATTTATAAACTAAATATTTTTGTTGTTGCACATAATAAACAAATAATCAAAATGTGCCCCGAAGCTGCACATTCTCTTGGGGATGTACCAGGGCTCAGCAGAACAAAAATCATGTAAACACTGCAGTCGTTTAGGTTATGGCAGAGATATTAATGAAAAGATTACTTTAACCCCCTCCAATCCCTTTTTGTTGTCGTCCATGCCCCCCCCCCCCCCCCCTCCCAGCACTTCTTTTACCATCCGCTGGGGGGGGGGGGGGGATGACTACCGGTGTCTAAGCGGTGGGGGAGCATTGGGGTCACCACCTCCTTGCAACCCATCTACTTTGGGTGCAATTAGAATGCAGCTGAATTACAGCATTTGTAACCCCATATGTGTCAGCATTTCGCATGCAGTGGAGTAACCTAACTGCAAAAAAGCATCATGCCGTGCCTGGTTCTGTGCTAAAACATTGTGTATGATAGAGGAGGGACCATTTCGATCAGAGGGAACCTCCATGTTGGTGAAAGAGTATACTACAGAATGTTTCTGCATGAAATCCATTTTCTAAGCCAATATCCTCCATTAGTGCAACTGAATACAACTTGCATTCTAGTTATTTCTATCATTACTAGAGTTCTAGCTTGTTGAGAGTGTTGAAGCGCATAGGGTTATTGATTGTTTGTAAATTGACCACTCCTCTCAGCACCTCCTTTCCCCTTTAAATCCTGGGCCCTCAACAGGATTAGAGATGGCCCGAACGGTTCGCCCGCGAACGGTTCCAGGCGAACTTTGGGTGGTTTGCGTTCGCCAGCGAAGGTGAACTTTTGCGGAAGTTCGGTTCACCCCCATAATGCTCCATTACGGTCAACTTTGACCCTCTACATCACAGTCAGCAGGCACATTGTCGCCTATCAGACTACACTCACTCCTAGAGCCCTACTCCGCTTATAAAAGGCAAGGTTCTCCGGCCGTTTTACTCACTCGTCTGCCTACAGTAATTAGTGAAGGGACAGCTGCTGACAGACTCTGCTAGGGAAAGCTTAGTTAGGCTCTTGTAGACTTGTTAGCTTGCTCCTGGTTGATTGTTATTCCTTATATAGCACCCCACAACAGCTCCCTCTCTCCTCCCGAGGAGGAGGATCTTGTCTTCCAGGGATTTGTAGGATGTCAAAAGCCAGCTCACATACATTAGCCAGGAATCGAACCCAGGTCAACTGCTTGGAGGGCAGCTATGCTCACCACTATACTACCAACACTACAGGCTGAAGCCAGCCTAGCTGGCCTGGGAAGGGTGAAAAGGTAGGTGGCCATACAACCATTCCTGCTAACCTAAAGCTTACTTGTGTCTTACAACACATTGGCGTAACACTTTACCAAATCCAATGCTCCAATATGGGGAAGCTTCTCTGTTTGCTGTTTTTTTTTTGTTTGTTTTTTTTACGTGTGGTGTCACAGTTCACTCATCTCTTCAACTACAAGAAAGGCCCAGGAGTAGTCTTAGCTACCGTAATATCTATGTTACGGCAGGGCCCTTATTACACTTTCTCTTACAGGGCTATGAAAACCGTTTTGCCCATGCGATAAAGTGAGGTGCAAAAATGAAATCATACCTAGCAGAGGATGTTTTCAATCCATCAACCTCTGAGCTATGGGCTCCGCACACTTCCGCTGCGCCACTCTGCAGTCTGCTTACATTTGTATACAATCTTTAAGTTTAAGTAGGGTACATTAGTTGAAATAGTTACACTACAATCTATGTTACAGCAAAGCCCTAATAGAACTTTCTCATAACCCTGCATCTCACCGTTCCACCATTGGGTCCCCTGAAGCTCCCAACAGTACTCCGACACTGTGCAGGCACATTAGCAAAGATCCACCACTCGGCGCAAGAAGCTGAGCCCGTTCTGCAGAAATGAGCCCTTTGTGACTATAATAATTCCTTGTCGACGGGCTTCAAATGGTCTTAGCACTGGAACGGCGAGGTGGAGGGGGCGGTGGCTTCCCTTTGCCTAGGGAAGTACCCATTTAGGGCACTTTTTCCCTAAGGGTACACGTTAAGAAAAGAACATAGCTGGAGTTTCACTTTAATGTAACTTTTGTTTTTGTTTTGTGTTCTTTTCCATATATTGCTAGATTATTTCCCATTGGGAATGTAAATCTTCAAGTGTGCCCCAGAAAAAAAAGTCAAACTTGTAAAGAAATATGTTTGCAATGCTTCCTCGTGCTTCCCATTGAGTGCTTGACGTCAGCGGGCCGTTGATAATAAACCCTTGGGAATGTTATCTACAGCAGAGTGAGTAGCGTAAAATACTTTTCACATAAAGTCCTCATGTAGGATGCAGATCTTCCTGTTCCAGCCGTTCGCACATGCATCTCATTGTCGGCGGTAATTAATTTTGCAGTGAGAAGTTGAAGAGTTTATTTGTTGGGGAATGTGAAAAATAATCCAGATGTCAGTCCAGGGGGAGCCGCCATGCCCAAATCAGCATTATTCATCCATCATTCTATTTTTGTTTTGTTTTCTAAAGGGGGGAAAAAGCAAGCAATAAAGTTGCATAATATCATATAGGCAAAATAACAAAATGAATAAAATAAAATGAAATAACCCCCAGAACGCTGGAAGATTAACAAATTGGCTCCAGAATCTTTAGTGAGCAGAACTATGGTGGATTAAATTGAAGCAGGGAATTTGAGCGCCCACAGCTGGGTGGTAATTTAAAGCGTAACTGTCAGGCATAAAATCAAAAATCAATTCTTTATTTTTATCTGGTAAACAAGTTATAAGGATGCTAACCAGGCAATCCAAAAGTTGAAAATTACTCTTACTTTAGGGCACCAAAGCAGCAGGCTAAACTGGTGCAGCATTTGCAAGCTTGCAAATGCTGCAAGGCAGGGAGATCAGCCGAGCTGCCTGTGCAGCAGCCACCTTGCTCTCTGTGCACATTTTCATTGTGGCCGGCGGCTATGGACTTGTGCACTGGAGAGGAGCGGAGAAATGAGTGACACAGATGGGTGCTGTGGTGTGAAAGCGAGCTGGCTACTTACACTGAAAGGTGGGGGGTGGGAAAAGGAGGGATAAAGGGAGTCATCTGGCTACCTATACTGGAGGGAAAGGGGGGAGGAGTCATCTTGTGAGCTCCTTTGAGGACTGTTAGTGACATGACTATGGTATGTACTCTGTAAAGTGCCTCAGAAGATGTCAGTGCTATATAAATACATCATAATATGGTAGGACATTAGACTATGACTATGGCAGGATTATATTGTGAGCTCCTCTGAGGACAGTCAGTGACACAACTATGTACGCTGTAAAGTGCTGTAGAAGATGTCAGCGCTTTCCGATACCGACTGACCATGGTGCTTGCTTAATCGGTTTGGGTCAATGTTCTCCGGTCTGTCACCACGCTTGAACACTTAAGGTGGGTGGGCTAAACAATTGCCAGGTAGGGAGGGTGGGAGGGTGGCTGGATGATGTGCTAACTACAATATTCACAGTGACAGACACACTATGGCGCATACCAGAGCTGCCAGAGTTCTTCCCTCCTGTTTAAAACACAAGTCACCTGTTGCAATAGGTAAAAAAAGGTAAACAGGGTAACCAAGCCACTCGGGGTGACCCAAACCACTACGAATGTACAGGGGGGATAAAAGAAACTGAAAAGGCCTCCTACTTATAAGCAATGCTTGGTGAAATTTGCCTTCTTAAAACAGAAGGAACTTTGCAATAATTCAGCTATAAGTGAACATTTGTGGCTACCCAGAATGCAACACTACTGAATATGCAAATTATCCCCTTTTGCCCCTGTAAGCCAGGCTAGCATCCAGAACCGCTGGTGTATAGCAAGCGTATAGCTTTTAAATAGCGTCACTTTCCCTATTTTTCACTATGGAATTTACACTTTAGGTCTGCTTTAAAGAGAAACTGTAACCAAGGATTGAACTTCATCCCAATCAGTAGCTGATAACCCCTTTCCTGTGAGAAAGCATTACCTTTTCTCAAATAGATCATCAGGGGGTCTGTCTGGCTGGTATTGTAGTGAAACCCCTCCCATAGTGTGATGTCAGCACTTAGGTCCTGACAGTTTGCTGCCATGTTGCATTGTGGAAAATAACAGCTGTTTTCAACTGCCAAGCAACCAGTATCTCCCTCTGTGCATATGTATATCAATAAAAAAAAAACGTTCAGCCTTTCGCATAGGGGTGTGATTATAGATATTGGAAGTTGGTGCTGTTTTTTGGTTGTTGTTTTTTTCATGTCTGTTAGGCCCCTTTTACACTTACAGTTATAACTGAAAGAAAACTGATTTTCAAAGTAATGCTCATGTTTTCCTATGGAATCTTTCACACTTAAAGAGGACCTCCAGTGAAAATAATGTAATAAAAAAAGTGCTTCATTTTTACAATAATTATGTATAAATGATTTAGTCAGTGTTTGCTCATTGTAAAATCTTTCCTCTCCCCGATTTACATTCTGACGTTTATCACCTGGTGACATTTTTACTGTGGGCAGGTTATGTAGCTGCTGCTTGCTGTTTTGGCAGTTGGAGACAGCTGTAAACAGCTATTTCCCACAATGTAACAAGGTTCACAGACAGGAAACTGCCAACAGTACCTTGGTCCTCAGAGCTTCTTGTGGGAGGGGTTTCACCACAATATCAGTCATACAGCAATAGATTTCTCATGTAAAAGGGGGTATCAGCTACTGATTGGGATATAGTTAAATTCTTGGTTGGAGTTTCTCTTTAAAGAGGGACTCCAGTGAAAATAATGTAATAAAAAATGTGCTTCATTTTTACAATAATTATGTATAAATGATTTAGTCAGTGCTTGCCCATTGTAAAATCTTTTAAATCCTTGATTTACATTCTGACATTTATTACATGGTGACATTTTTACTGTTGGCAGGTGATGTAGCTGCTGCATGCTTTTTTGCCAGTTGGAAACAGCTGTAAACAGCTATTTCCCACAATGCAGCAAGGTTCACGGACAGGAAACTGCCAGGAGTTCGTACTCAGAGTTTCATATGGGAGGGGTTTCACCACAATATCAGTCATACAGCGCCCCCTGATGGTTTGTTTGTGAAAAGGAATAGATTTCTCATGTAAAAGGGGGTATCAGCTACTGATTGGGATAAAATTCAATTCTTGGTCGGAGTTTCTCTTTAACGTGTTTTAACTGAAATCTTTTTCACAATGCACTGCTATGGAAAAATCACGTACCAACGCGTACTAATGCACACTAACGCACACCAACTGATTAAGTGTAAATGGGGCCTAAGTAGTAAAGATGATTACATGCAGGCTGATTGTGGATCAAACAATATGAACAAATTACATGGCAGATATCAAGCATTTATTGATCTTGCTTCTATGTTTTAACTTCTCACTTTGCAATGTATTGATTTATTTATTTAATTTTTACCCTTTTTGCTAAAGTTCCCCTTTAAAGGGACACTTAAGTCAAAAAAAAAATGAGTTTTACTCACCTGGGGCTTCCAATAGCCCCCTGCAGCTGTCCGGTGCCCTCGCCGTCTCCCTCCGATCCTCCCGGCCCCGCCGGCAGCCACTTCCTGTTTCGGTGACAGGAGCTGACAGGCTGGGGACGCGAGTGATTCTTCGCGTTCCTGGCCACAATAGCGCCATCTATGCTGCTATAGCATATATCATATACCATATAGCAGCATAGAGGGTGCTAATGTGTCTGGGAACGCGAAGAATCACTCGCATCCCCAGCCTGTCAGCTCCTGTCACCGAAACAGGAAGTGGCTGCCGGCGGGGCCAGGAGGATCGGAGGGAGACGGCGAGGGCAGCGGAGAGCTTCAGGGGGCTATTGGAAGCCCTAGGTGAGTAAAACTAATTTTTTTTGTTTGACTTAAAGAGACACTGAAGCGAAAAAAAAAAATATGATATAATGAATTGGTTGTGTACTATAAATAATTACTAGAAGTTTAGCAGCAAAGAAAATATTCTCATATTTTTATTTTCAGGTATATAGTGTTTTTTCTAACATTGCATCATTCCATAATATGTGCAGATTACACAACACTCAGCATTCAAAATGATTCTTTCAGAGCAGTCTGTGAACTAATGACCTCTCCTCTAGCAGAGAAAAAGTAAATAGTTCAATAACACTTGAGATAATAAAAGTCAGATAACAGCCCTCTCCACGACTTTGAAAGTCGCAGAGCTTCATTGATTTTTTGCATAGAGATAACAACTGGAGTTTCTTAACTCTTCCTGTACTGGAAACAATTAGACTGATGTATCTGATCTTAATGTTTTATTTCTTAGCTGTACTACACATACAAATCATAATATCATAATTTTTTTTTCACTTCAGTGTCTCTTTAAGTGTCCCTTTAAGTATGTAATATCTGATCAAACAGATATCATGTTTGTCCAGGCGTACTGCTACACGTGATCAACTCTACCACCCAGCAGCATCTCTCCAGGCCTTTGGTTTCTAAGAACAGGCATTAATAATGGTCTCAACATTATACTTTTTCTTTTCTTTGCTTTCTGCAGTTCTGTAAATATATTTTCAGCAGTTAGATTGATTGACCTAGCATGGCCCTGAGAAGTCCACACTGCACAGGACTTCCTGTCTGCCCGACCTGTCCTGTATGTTCAGTGCAGATTCTACATCTTCCCTGCAGCTCTCCACATATGTATAATGTATCTCGTACATCCATGTGGAATGTTTCAGCAAGTCATATAATCACCTTCACTTACAGAGTTTAGACTGTTGTGGTCGGGACAGAATGTTGCGTAGGCTGCAACTGCATTACGCTGATGAATGATTTCCTTCGATGAGCCCGTCAGTTCCAAAACTTTCTCTCCATACAGGAGAATATGTCTTTTTTGTGCTAAATACATTTGTTTACATGGTCTGTTCCAACGTATCTGACATATTTTTGGGGGGCAGACATGGTTCTCATTTGATAGCAGAGTTGAGGAAATATATATAAGGTTAAGCAGAAGTTAAAATATACAGGTGAAAATCAAAAAATTAGAATATTGTGGAAAAGTCCATTTATTTCAGTAATTCAACTTAAAAGGTGAAACTAAGGTATGAAATAGGAACCCTCTGCAGGTGTTTTGGATGAATTAGCTGATTAGAGGCTGACACTTTGAGCCTAGAATATAGAACATTTTCACAATATTCTAATGGTCTGAGATTTTGATTTTGGGGTTCTCATAAACTGTAAGCCATAATCATTACATTTATAACAAATAAAGGTTTGAAATATCTCACTTTGTTTGTAATGAGTCTATTTCCTTTATTAGTTTCACCTTTTAAGTTTAATTACTGAAATACCGGTAAATGGACTTTTACACAATATTCTAATATTTTTAGTTTGATCTGTATATATACTGTATATACACAGATTTTACCTAATACTTTATTAAAGGGAATGTATAGTAATGTGTATTCGATATTTATTTTATTAATTAGGAATTGTACATAAAAATATTATATATATATTATTATAATACATGTAATATAAATATAATCTAAAGCCAAACATTTGCGAAACGCAAACAAAAAAGAAACTAAATGCAGTCTTGATGTCAATATATTGTTACATAATACGGGTGTAACTCAAAAAATTACAAAACACAGAAAATAATGTTTATAAGCGAGGTTATTCAACTCCTTTTGTATGGAGGGCAATTTTTTGGGGGCTTAGCTGTTGAAGGACCAAATACAACAGGCCTAATTTGTTATATGCTGTCCCCTTTCTCTCCTTCTTTAACATGGTGACTTGAACTCCTCAGTATTAAATTTCTCTCCCTATCAGACTTGAAATGTTCGTTTGCAGCATTTCCCACCCATCTACAATTGAACAGGAAAAATCTCAGTGTAATTTAAAGTTGGAAAGTTACCGTATGCTACTTTGTGTTACCACTCAAAGTTCTCCCATGCAGTTATGGATGCAGTTTGATATTTAATAAGGTGACAATGCTGCTTAAAGAGACATGATGAGATAAACATGTGTATGTACAGTACAAAACATATTAATAACCAGGCTGTTTTACTTGTTTTATTTTGCTACCTGAAAGAGTTCATTTCTAGGCATAGAAGTGACAGCTTCTGTCTTGTTGGCAATATAGTAAACAGCACTTATAAGCAAATTACAGCCATAAAAGTTTTCCTGGCAGAATACAACTTCTGAGCTCAGGGAAGAGATTTAAAAAGGTCAATAGTTCATTTATTTTAAGTCTGGGACATTTAATAGGCTTCCATTGATTAGAAACAGTAAAACATTCAACCTATTTTGCAAATGTTTAAGTATAAAAGAAAACCATAGGATGCTTAAAAAGTCATTTTTAGGAGTAGGAAGATAAATATATATTTGTTTATCTCATCAGTTTATTTTCACCTTGGGTTGACTTCAAGTGGTAGGATAGAAATAATCTGGCAAAACGGCTACAGTAAGATTGGGCGCTTATAAGAAGTAGACAAATCGGACACCACTATTTACTCTCATGTTAAATAACGGCTATTAGGTTAAAAGTGGACGAATTGGGCGCCCGGTAAACTGTTCCGCCACTATTGTTATTTATCGTTTTTACAACACTAAAACGAAAAATATTGTTATGAAATATGTTTTCACATATAACATTTTTGTAAATTATTGTTTTAACTTTTCAACATTTTGATATTCTACTTTATCATTTTTACATTCATTTTGAGAAATATAATTACGTTAATTATCATTTTGAAATGTAATATTACTTTTTTTTAATCATTTTTACATTCATTTTGAGAATTATTATTTTGAGGGATTTAGGGTTAGGCACCCCCAGGCGGGTATTAAGTTTAGGCACCACCAGCGGGGTCTTAGGATTAGGCATCGGTAGAAGTAGGGTATTGTACCGTGTTAGCCATCAGTAAAAGCAAGAAGTTTTAAATCAGGATGATACCTTTTATTGGCTAAGTAAAAATGAATAAGAATAAGCAAGCTTTCGGCCTTGCAGCCTTCACAGGATGTAAGCCCGACGAAGGCTGCAAGGCCGAAAGCTTGCTTATTCTTATTCTATTTTAGTTAGCCAATAAATGGTATCATCCTGATTTAAAACTTCTTGCATCGGTAAAGGAAGGGTTCTATGTGAGAGTAGGTTTAGTAGTAATTTTTTAAATCACTTACACTAAAATACCATACAATACCAGGTGTTATATTGGACTTACAGAATCAGGCACTGATGCTGGGAATACACTTTACGTTTTTTGCGGAGAATCATTCCGATAGATGCCTTCAAATTCCAACATGTCCGATTCTCCGCTCGATTCTGTTTCATCCGATTTCTCATAAAAGTGAATGGAAAAAAAGATAAGAAAAATGAGCGGAAGATAAGAGAATCCAGCAGAGAATCAAATGGCTAATAGATCGCGCAGAGAACCAAACGCGAAAAATGTTACGTGTATTCCCAGCATTAGATGTGATTAAGAGTATAACTAATGGTCTGTACTGTTTCATTTATACTTTACACGTATTTTGCAATCTCTTTAGAGATTTTATTTACCGACACTCATAGCTTCGGAAAGCCACTCAATTTCACATTTTAAACAATACCAGACAAAAAAATAGTAATGGTTCACCCGATTAAACATAAATTATGTGGCTCTAGAATAATTCCAATCATTAAGAATAAATTTAGAACAAAGTGATAATTTAAAATGATATTTATTTCTGAACCAATATTTTTGTAGTTAATGCCAAAAAATAATAATTTCGACTCTATCTTGCGCCCTTTTTTCACAGTGCCTCTATTGCACGCATGCACACAATTGAACAGCTTCTAGATATAATTCACATGTTTTATCCCAGGAGATCACTTTTCATCTTCAGTTTAAAACAACTTTTAAACACTCCGCAACTCAAAAAATACATATAAAAGTAGGCAAAAAAGTACTGTTAAAATAATTTTCTTTAACAGGCATTTTATTGATAAGATGTGAAAATATCACCTAGGAGAAAACTTCAGAGAAAAAGTGAATTGGATTGAGTCCTAAATGTTAATAAATAAATGAACCACTAAATCATGCGGATCTTCTTTCAAGTCAAGCCTCACACTTCATTTCCTACGCAGCCGTTTAAACATTCCACATGTATGGCCAATGTGCTTCTGCGAGGCTGAAGAACAGCTCAGTGTGGCATAATTCTGTTAATTTAACAAGTTATACACGGCTCCTTCAAGTGACTGTGTTTATCGCTTTGGTTCACGTTAAAGCCTTCTCATTAGAGACGGTTGTAAAGGAAATTAAGTCAGACACCGGCTCAATTCCATCGGCGCTTAATTTAATTTTTTTGAATTAAATCGTCCAAATTATTCATGCCCCATCTAATAAATTTTGATGGCTATCATTAGATTAACGGGTTTTTTTTTCGTTAACTGTAACCCATTATGAAGAGAATGAAAAACGAAGGCGACTTTTCTGTGTAACCTTATTGACCACCGGGTTTTAAATATGCAACGTTTACGCCAATTAGGCCCATGTGTCATCAGACGGCCGCACCGCAAATTCCCATAAAATGCAATCGGGCGCCGTGTCTACGCCAAAGAAATGCCGAGGTTCTAGGGCTGGGTTTGAAAAGGACATCTGTATACACAAATTTGGAGGGTTTAGACGTTAATTATTTTTAAAACAAAATTATAGGGTTGCTCCACGCGGCGAAGGGCTAAACCGGTTAATATTGCTATTAATATTTCAATGCACATATATTTAACTACCTTAAAAGGTATCATTACACTTAGTTTATAATCCTTCTTCTTAGTCCTCCTTTAGAGACTAACATTTATCTAATTATGTATAAAATGTGATACAGAGGCAGCTGCCAGTGTTGATCAAGGTCACCGGTGGAAGCATTTGACGGGGTGATAGTATTCAGTGGCCGCAGCTAGTGATGGGCGAACACCTGGATGTTCGGGTTCGGGAAAGTTCGCCGAACATGGCCGAGATGTTCGGCATGTTCGGGCCGAACCCCGAACTTCCCGAACATCCCTATTTTGGGGGCCCTATGGGGTCGCAGGCATAAGGGGGGAGCATGCCCCGATCGCGGGGGGGGTCGGAAATTCCCCCCACCCCCTCCGCTAGCGCTCCCCCCTCTGCCCGCTTCCCCATTCAAAAGTTTCAAGAAGTACCTGTATAGCGGATGGCCTGGCAGTGGGCGGCACTGTGGAGTGAGGAGGAGGAGGAGTCCGGAGAGTGACGAGTTGAGGGAGGCCGGGCAGCGGGCGTGAGGTCAGCGAAAGGGCGGAACTTCCGCCCTTTCTCTGACCTCACGCCCGCTGCCCGGCCTCCCTCAAATCCTTAAATAAAAGTATTACTAAGTTAAATATTAATTATTGCAACTCATTTTTAAACACCTTTTTCTTATTTGTGTATAAGGCGCTTTGCAAGATTGTTTTTTTTTACATTTTTTACGTTTTTTATTTTCCTGAAAAGTAATTGGGCCTTATTCAGTTCACTTTTTCTCCTAAGTTTTCTCCTAGGAGATTATTTTTCATCTTCTGTTTAAAATAACTTTTCTGCATTCAGCATTCCCTGATGTAGCTTCAGCGTAACCGGTAGGAACCAGGCCACCCCAGCCCGCATACACTGCCTATAGGTAAGCTCCGTGCCGTTCACTGCATACATGCCCTCTGATGTGTACAGCTCTTCACATTACTTCCAGTTCTCCTTATAGGGATCTTTTAGTTATTACACGTGGTTCTATACTGTTATGTTTTTTTTCTTTGGGTGTCACATACTGCACAGGTGATTCTAATGTTGGTTTTTGGATCATATATTTTTTCTAGGATTCTTTTGTATTTATATTGATGCACTTTATCTTGCTTTGAGACCTCGATTGATCCTATAATAGCACTTTTATCTATACAGTATATCTGTTATCCATTGAATTGCTGATTTCTTATTATAATAAGCACTAGCGCTTTATTTGTGGCATTTTACTCATCTGTCAAATGTTGTATCTATTCAGAGTGATATTGTTATACCCTAGGTTATATATATAACTTTTATATGTTTGAATAGCGGCTCATTGACCCTATGTCCCAGCATAAGCCTATTATTAGTAACTGATTCAGGGTGGGACATCTGTATTCAGGGCCAATGCACTGCTGTTCAAACAAACGGCTATAGGACCCAATACTATTAATTGTGAGCATGGTGGTCTCCTTTGTGTGTGTTTTTAAATGATTTTATATTATTCTTATTGGTAAGTAAAGATATATTCTATGATAAATATGCAGTGTTGATCTTCTATTGGTACACTATATTTATAGTGTGAGGAACTACTTGTTTCTTGTTCGGTACATAATTGTGACCCTAGTTTTCTCTCATAATTATTGATGTTATTATCAATCCTCTGTTGAGGAAAAATTTTCCCGGTTATCTAGACGGGAAATGTTTTTCACCTAAGAGAAAAAGTGAACTGAATAGGGGCTATTGTGTCTGGGTCTTAGGGCATAATTCCACTCGGGCCAAATGCAGCCTGAATCTATGGTGGATCGGCAGCATTTCCTCACAAGCGAGAAGGATGGGGAAACGCTGCCTATACTTTCAATTGTTTTCTGTCTGAATCACACTGTGGTGCAGTTCTGGATGAAATGCTGCAGATTTCTGCAACACTCACCTGAATCCCTAGCCATTCATGGCGCAGTTAAGCGATCTGGATGCTTTCTCGAATCACTGCAAGTGGCAGCATGCGTCTTGCAAGATGCACACCAGCTAGTGGAAACCAGCCCTAAATTACTGTCAGATGGAATTCTTATACCTCCTGTTGTGCCAACAAATATAACCAGCTTAAAGCGGGATTGTCACCATAAAAATCAAATTTCAAGTGTGTATTAAGTTATAAAGATGCTAATCCTGCATTCGAAACTTTCAAAACTTTTTCTGCTGTTATGGTTTGGAGTTATCACATACCTTAGGAGCACTGGCCCTTTAATAGCCATTGCCATTCAGTTGCATGCTGGGGGCTCTTTTTATCTATAATATAATCCTCCTCTTCCCTTTATTTTGCTGCCTAGCTGCCTAGCTGCCTAGCTGGAACATGATGCGCTGCTCACTTGTGTTTACAAGCAAGGTTGAGGTGACTCAGCGATTGGAGTAGAAAAGAAAAAGAAGTTGAGGGAAGAAATTACATCAGTATTTAGTCTCAAACTGTGGGCAAAAGGCATGGTTCCCACCAGGAACAGAATTCTCTTCATTTACTATATAAAATTCACTGAAATCACAGACAATACATGCGTTATGTAAGTAGATCAAGTATTTATCTACTTATATATGTGGTTTTTGGCATAGTATGGCTAATCCTCCTGCTTTAAGGTCTATTGTTCCTAAAAGTGTCTCTACTAATCTTCGGGTCTGTCAATCAAACTATCTTTTTTCGAAATTACCTCTCCAGCTAATTTGCAGGCATTAATTGTATTTTTGACTTGTCACGGAGTCTAAACCCTATTCAGTTTTACTGTAGATATTTTCTGAGGGTCTCCCAAAAAATATCCTAGTTACAAGGCCCAAATGTTATTTCAATTTAATTCTTAGTTCAATGATACTTCACAATATCCGTCCTTAAGGCTAAATAATTCAAGGCACAAATAGTAGTGAACATTTCAATTTTAATCAACACTCAATTTTGATCATCAATCACGAATATTATTCATATTTAATTTACAGGCCCTTATACAAATCACTTTTCCTCCTAAAATCTCTCTTAGTTGATATTTACACAACATATCAAAAATGCTTTTTTAAGCCACCAGCGAAAAAGAAAATACTCAGAATAATTTTTATGGTTCTTTTTAAAATGCTTTTTGGTACTTTTCAATTGCAGAGCGCAGAGAAGATGAAACATTATCTCCTAGAAGAAAACTCAAGAGAAAAAGTAAATTGCATAAAGGCCATTGGCCCTGAGTTTTGTTCTAGGGGATATTTTTATACCTTGTCAATAAAATCGGTTTTAAACCAAAATTTGCAAAATGCTGAAAAGTTATTTTAAAGAGAAGATGAAAAATTATCACCTGGGAGAAAACTCAAGAGAAAGGTACTGGGTTTCACTTTAAATGACTGTCAGAAAGAATTTCTATTTCTCCTAATTAAAGTCTTTTATTCCTCAAAGTCACTACTATCTTTGGATCTGTCAGTCAAGCTGTCTTTTTCTGTAATTATGTCTCCAATGAATTTTCAGCTATTAATTGTATTACCGCCTGCGGTAGTGCAGAGAGTATAGAGGGGAACTACAGCGCCTGGAACCATTGTTAGGTGAGTCTGTGTGCACCTCCTTTATCCTTCCTCAATATGCAGCACGGGGAAGAGGGAGAATGCGGCAGGCGGCGGGTGCCAGATGCGTCAGAGAGGGAGCCGACATGCCTCTGGAGGAGGGGGTCCTAGGACAGTGACAGCAGACAGCCTCTGGCCCCCCTCCCTGCGCACTAACAGCGGCTGCAAGATCGAGAGTAAAGGGGAGACCAGGTGGCCAATCGCAGCGCAGAAAGGTGAGTGAGGCCTGGTGCACACCAAAAACCGCTAGCAGATCCTCAAAATGCTAGCAGATTTTGAAACGCTTTTTCTTATTTTTCTATGGCGTTTTGCTAGCGTTTTGCGGATTGCTGCAGCGGATTTCAGTATAGTACATTTCATATATTGTTACAGTAAAGCTGTTACTGAACAGCTTCTGTAACAAAAACGCCGGCGTTTTTCCTATACTTAACATTGAGGCAGAAACGCATCCGAAATCAAAAAAATGCCTCACCCCGGCATTTTTCGTTTCTGGGTTTCTTGTGGGAGGGGTTTCACCACAATATCAGCCATACAGCGCCCCCTGATGATCCGTTAGTGAAAAGGAATAGACTTCTCATGTAAAAGGGGGTATCAGCTACTGATTGGGATGAAGTTCAATTCTTGGTCACGGTTTCTCTTTAAACAACCAGCATCCATTTCTCCTGATCCTGTGACTGCCACATTATCACATCCTAAAACAATGTCAATGCGGTAAGCTCTCTTCCACTTCTATAAAAGTCATTGGAAGTAGGGATGCTCATTCGGATTCCGCGGAATTGAAATTTCCGCATATGCAATTAGAAATCAGCATTTCCGATTGTAATTTGGAAATCAGAAATCCGCGGAAATCCGATTCACTGCAAATCGGTAATTTTAGCCCAATTGCAGAACTCGGAAGGTTTGGACCATTCAGAGAATACAGAATTTTTCCAGCAAAAATTGTATCACTGTGGTCATTTTAGACCAATCCCAAGAATGATTCCCCCGTTTTTCTGATTTCCATTTCTCTTTTTTATTTTTTTGTGTTCTCTGATGCAAAAAAAATTACTAACAAAATACTCCTTAAAAATCAGAAAATGGAAATATGGAAAATCAGAGATCAGAAAATCGGAACAACAGAAAATTGTAAATCGGAAAATTGTATATCGAATAATGTTAAATCGGAAAAACGGAAATTGTCATTGGCAAAAATTGGAATTTCTGCAGAATCGTCAATGAGCATTTCGGACTATCCCAAATTTCTTTTCTTTTTTAATTGCTATATTTCAGCACTAATACAGAACGGATGATAGGGGTAGTTTATGGGGTACAGTGCAGTATTAGATGTTTTTATTAAATGTATTTTTACTAGTAACTCCCCAGCAACCTAAAACCACTGTACATTTATTCGCCATCTCCCGGTTCCCATCAGAGCTGGATAACTGAGATTCTACCGTACATGCGTTATTATTTATAGCTCCGTTTATAGACACTGCCCATCGCTACAGTTTATTAACATAAAAAATTGTTAATCGTTACTTCTGTTCTCCTTACAGAGTTTGTCCTGAAAGATCCACACAGAAATAATAAGCCGTGCAAATACATATGAACAGATGTTTTAAACAGGAGCCTGCATACACTGCAGCTATTTTATTATTAATAAAAGCAGAGAAACAACATATATATATTGGGGGAAGAAGGGACATGCCTGTAACACAAAATAAGGACAAAATGAATAAGGCAGTTATACTGTGCTGTTGGCCTGAGGCCCATGTTAAATTATTTTGCGTATAGGGTGTACCAATATAAGAATTAATCAATCTCCTTATTTAATTTTGTTTTTAAATAGACCTGATGTAATTAGGAATCAGTTAAAAATGGCGCCAGAGCCTACAGTGTAAAAATGGCGCCGCATTAATTTGCATTATAAAACGATATTTATCGTTTTATGAGTAAAAAAAAATGGCGCCGCACTGAAAACGATATTTATCGTTTTATGACTTCCATAAAACTATAAATATCGTTTTGAAATGTAAGTCATAAAACGATAAATATCGTTTTGAAATGTGTTGAATATGTATGGGTTTTGCTCCGTGTGTGTGTGTGTGTGTGTGTGTGTATGTGTATGTGTGTGTATGTATATATATGTGTGTGTATGTGTGTGTATATATGTGTGTGTGTATATATATGTGTGTGTGTGTGTGTATGTGTGTGTGTGTGTGTGTGTGTGTGTGTGTGTGTGTATGTATATATGTGTGTGTATGTGTGTGTATATATGTGTATGTGTGTGTGTGTATATATATATATATATATGTGTGTGTGTGTGTGTGTGTGTGTGTGTGTATATATATATATATATATATATACATATATATGTGTATGTGTATACAGGATCTTCTCAAAAAATTAGCATATTGTGATAAAGTTCATTATTTTCTGTAATGTACTGATAAACATTAGACTTTCATATATTTTAGATTCAAATACACACAACTGAAGTAGTTCAAGCCTTTTATTGTTTTAATATTGATGATTTTGGCATACACCTCATAAAAACCCAAAATTCCTATCTCAAAAAATTAGCATACTTCATCCGACCAATAAAAGAAAAGGGTTTTTAAAACAAAAAAAGTCAATCTTCAAATAATTATGTTCAGTTATGCACTCAATACTTGGTCGGGAATCCTTTTGCAGAAATGACTGCTTCAATGCGGCGTGGCATGGAGGCAATCAGCCTGTGGCACTGCTCAGGTGTTATGGAGGCCCAGGATGCTTCGATACCGGCCTTAAAGGGGAACTGAAGAGAGAGGTATATGGAGGCTGTCATGTTTATTTCCTTTTAATCAATACCAGTTGCCTGGCAGCCCTGCTGGTCTATTTCTCTGCAGTAGTATCTGATTAAAACCAGAAACAAGCATGCAGCTAGTCTTGTCAGATCAGACTTATAAGTCTGAACCACTGAAACACCTGATCTGCTGCATGCTTGTTCAGGGGCTATGGCTAATAGTATTAGAGGCAGAGGATCAGCAGGGCTGCCAGGCAACTGGTATTGTCTAAAAGGAAATAAGCATGACAGCCTCCATATACCTCTCTCTTCAGTTCCCCTTTAAGCTCATCCAGAGTGTTGGGTCTTGCGTCTCTCAACTTTCTCTTCACAATATTCCACAGATTCTCTATGGGGTTCAGGTCAGGAGAGTTGGCAGGCCAATTGAGCACAGTAATACCATGGTCAGTAAACCATTTACCAGTGGTTTTGGCACTGTGAGCAGGTGCCAGGTCGTGCTGAAAAATGAAATCTTCATCTCCATAAAGCTTTTCAGCAGATGGAAGCATGAAGTGTTCAAAAATCTCCTGATAGCTAGCTGCATTGACCCTGCCCTTGATAAAACACAGTGGAACAACACCAACAGCTGACATGGCACCCCAGACCATCACTGACTGTGAGTACTTGACACTGGACTTCAGGCATTTTGGCATTTCCCTCTCCCCAGTCTTCCTCCAGACTCTGGCACCTTGATTTCCGAATGACATGTAAAAGTTGCTTTCAAAAAAGTACTTTGGGCCACTGAGCAACAGTCCAGTGCTGCTTCTCTGTAGCCCAGGTCAGGCGCTTCTGCCGCTGTTTCTGGTTCAAAAGTGGGTTCATGCTTCCATCTGCTGAAAAGCTTTATGGAGATGAAGATTTCATTTTTCAGCATGACCTGGCACCTGCTCACAGTGCCAAAACCACTGGTAAATGGTTTACAGACCATGGTATTTAGAGTTGGGCCGAACGGTTCGCCTGCGAACGGTTCCATGCGAACTTCAGTGGTTCGCGTTCGCGTCCCGCAGGCGAACCTTTGCAGAAGTTCGGTTCGCCCCATAATGCACATGGAGGGTCAACTTTGACCCTCT
>NC_090646.1:633445743-633488004 GCF_040937935.1 Hyperolius riggenbachi
AACAAAAAAAAAGGGTTGGCGGTACCAGGTGCAAATGTGTTTTCTTTTCTTTTGGGTTTTTTTGATGGGGGAGTGGGAACACAATATTGTGGTGTGTATATTTAGAGTAGACTGGCATTGTGAGCTTAATGCCAGCGGTAACTTATCGCTGCCTTTTCAGTTACAGCATACCAGTATGTACTTTTTCTTGTCATGTTTTCCATAGACTTACATTTTTTTTCTGTTTCTTTTTGTCTTCTTCTTAATTTTTTTGTATTTTTGTATTTTTCTGTAGATTGAGAGTGTGCTATGAGACAGGAATTGGAATATTGATCAATCTTCTTTACCTAGCCCCTTGTCTCATCCAACCCAGTAAGGTGTATGTGGAAGGTAACCGGACACTTGTAGTTGTTATTACGGATGATGAGTAAGTGCTCCTCACTTGAACAAGCTGTCATGTGGTACTTGCACAATTTTCTATTTGTATATTTTACTACTCTCTTCCTGCTTATAAAAGAGTTATTAAAAAATACATTTCTCTATTGGTAATAGGTCTTTGTGTCCTGTTGGGCTGTTGCCATAAGATTATTTAGGAATCATGGCAGGGCAAGATTTTGGAGTTAATTCACAAAAAGCATTTCTCTCCTCATATGATCTGTATAAAGCTTTTTAAGAACACAACAAGCAAAAAAAGTGCTAAAAATAAAACATAAATAAAGATAATATTGAATGTAAAGTGAACCTTTGTCCTAATCTTGTGGACTGAAACATTTAACATGATACCAGTTACGTTCTTATAATTGATCAATGCCTGACATCAATGTAATTCTTCTTTGGTTTGAAGTTGCTTATTTTTAATTTTTTTTTAGACTCAGGCCTGAGTCATACATTGGACCCGCCCCTTCCTGCCTCACTAAACTGCTCTCATTGGCCAACATCTCTAGTTGTGATATTTATTGTGACAGGATTGGTGGGCATTGTGTTGGTATTCAAATTTGGATTGTCCTTATTTTTGGCTCCCCACCAATCTGCCACACTCTCCTCTTATGCTGCAACCCCTCCTGCCCCCCAAAAGTCCCTGAGCAGGCCCGGATTTTTTTTTTTTTGCAGGGGGGCCCGGGGATTTCTAGGTACACCCCTGCAAGGGCACCAACATTAGTGGTTAATAGCGAAGCCCCCATACATACTAGAATGCCCAGATTTTCTGGGGATGTTAATGCCCAAATTTTCTGGTTATGTTAAAGAGAACCAGAGATGAAGCACCCTCTTGTATTTTACCTTATAAATCAGTGGGAACGTGACAGTAAACACCTAATCTGCTCTTTGTTTCATTGTTCTCTGTTTAATCTGACTGTTATCACCTCTGATAAGAATCCCCGACTGAGCACTCAGTCTAGCTACGGAAAGATTATAGGTGTGTCTGTCTTCTGTGGTGTCTTTTCAAGCCCAAGCCTGCCCCCTTGTTGCTCTGCTATAATGACTCAGCAATAATCATTCCCAGCAAAGCCAGATTGAATACTCAGTCTGGGATTCTTATGACTGCTGATAACAGACACTTTTAGCAGTGAGGATGAAACAGAGCATGGTAAGTGTTTTCTCTAATGTTCTTACTGATATATATGGTAAAATACACAAGGGTGCTTCGTCTCTGGTTCCCTTTAAGGAGAATAGTGGTAATAAATTAAAAGTAAAATTTCAAAGAAAAAATGTGTTTTTCAAATCCGGCAAATTGACATTTGCCGCGGTATCCTACTGATATAATAAATGGGAAAGTTCGGATGTTTGGATGTTTGTTACTCGATCACGCAAAAATGGCTGAACGGATTTGAATGAAATTTGGCACACACATAGTACATTACCTGGAATAAAGTATAGGATACTTTTTATTTGCATAACCAAAAAGGGGGCGGAGACAAATACAAATTTCACTGGAAAATGTAAACTGCAGCCATTCTTACACTGTTAATGGCAGGGTTCTCAAACTTTGTACAGTTGGTCGTTGGGTGACTGGAATTAATATTCAGAAAGGTGGGTGGAGTCTATAAAAGCCAATCAAAATGAACCTATTGATTTTCAAGGGGAATATTTACATTTCTGCCATTCTTGCACTGTTAATGGCACAAGCCTCGAACCTGGTACAGTTGATCATTGGGTGACTGGTGTTCAATTTCAGAAAGGGGGTGGAGCCACAAACAGCCAATTAGATTTGTTTCATTTCAATGCAAATTATTGATGCCAAACACCGCAAAGATCACAAACTTGGTAATTGATTAATTGTGTGTTAGGGTTAGAAAAGTAGGCACAGCCAACACCAGCCAAATACATAAGCGGGCAACGCCGGGTCATAAGTGGGCGGAGACAAATACAAATTTTACTGGGGAAATGTAAACAGCAGCTATTCTTACACTGTTAATGGTAGGGTTCTCAAACTTTGCACAGTTGGTTACTGAGTGACTGGGATTAATATTCAGAAAAGGGGGTAGAGTCTAAAAAAGCCAATCAAAATTAACCTATTGATTTTTTAAGGGGAATATTTACATTGCTGCCATTCTTGCACTGTTAATGGCACAAGCCTCAAACCTGGTACAGTTGATCATTAGGTGACTGGGGTTCAATTTCAGAAAGGTGGTGGAGCCACAAATAGCCAATTAGATTTGTTTCATTCCAATGCAAATTATTGATGCCAAACACAGCAAAGCTCACAAACTTGGTAATTGAGTAATTGATTAATTGTGCGTTAGGGTTAGAAAAGTGGGCACAGCCAACACCAGCCAAATACATAAGCGGGCAACGCCGGGTCATAAGTGGCCGGAGACAAATACAAATTTTACTGAGAAAATGTAAACAGCAGCCATTCTTACACTGTTAATGGCAGGGTTCTCAAACTTTGCACCGTTGGTTACTGGGTGACTGGAGTTAATATTCAGAAAAGTGGGTGGAGCCTACAAAAGGCAATCAAAAATTACCTATTGATTTTTCAGGGGAATATTTCATTGCTGCCATTCTTGCACTGTTAATGGCACAAGCCTCAAACCTGGTACACTTGATCATTGCGTGACTGGGGTTTACATTCATAAAACAGGGTGCAGGTTATTGATGCCAAAGACCACAAAGCTCACAAACTTGGTCATTGGGTAATTGATTAATTGTGTGTTAGGGTTAGGAAAAGTGGGCGCAGCCTGCACCTGCAAAATACATAATCGGGCAATGCCGGGTCATCAATGGCAGAGACAAATGCAAATTTCACTGAGAAAATGTAAACTGCAGCAATTCTTACAGTTTCAATGGTAGGGTTCTCAAACTTTGCACAATTGGTCACTGGGTGACTGGGATTAATATTCAGAGAAGTGGGTGGAGCCTACAAAAACCAATCAAAATTCACCTATTGATTTTCAATGGGAATATGTAATTGCTACCATTCTTGCACTGTTAATGGCACAAGCCTTAAACCTGATACAGTCAGTCATTGGGTGACTGGGGTTCAAATTCAGACAAAGGGGTGGAGCCACAAACAGCCTATCAGATCAGTCAAATACATACCTGAACAATGTTAGGAAATAAGTGGGTGGAGAAAAATACAAATTTCATTGCGCAAATGTAAACTGCAGCCATTCTTACACTGTTAATGGTAGGGTTCTCAAACTTTGCACAGTTGGTCACTGGGTGACTGGGATTAATATTCAGAAAAGTGGGTGGAGCCTATAAAATCCAATCAAAATCCACCTATTGATTTTAAGGGGAATATGCAATTGCTGCCATTCTTGCACTGTTAATCACCTGTACCTGGTACAGTTGGCCATTGGGTGATTGGGGTTCAAATTCAGAAAAGGGGTGGAGCCACATCCAATCAGATTAATTTTATTTTATTGCAAATTATTGATGCCAAAAACTGCAAAGCTCACATACTTGGTCATTAAGTAATTGTGTGTTAGGGTTAGGAAGAGCCAACACCAGCCAAATATATACCCGGGCAACGCCGGGCGTCCATCTAGTACTTTAATATACTGTATTACTGTATACTAGTTCAGAGCTCTGTATGTTATACATTCTAAGAAAACAGAAAATGTTAAGATGTTAGATTTGGAAAAATCCATATATAAAAACGGTGTACAAAATTAAATTTAGGCAATCTGGTACCTCAAACAACTTCCCCAGAATTTTCAATAAACTGAAGAATTGGGTGGGTTTTGTCGCATCAATGCTGACATTTCGAACAGGAAATTGTGCTCCTGAAGTGCATAAACCTTATTTTGCATTAATAGTAAAAAATGTTAACTGAGCCTTTCTTAAGCAGTGATGCCCATAAACTACGCCAGTGCGAATCTACGCATCGTATTTCTGGAACTACGCATCGTAGTTCGTAGGCGAAGTTTCAAAACTACACTTACGCATTTACACATAGTCGAAGTACTGCTATGCGAAGCTTTGCCCGCTACGCGTAGATGACATGTGTATTGCGAAGTTAACTACGCATGCAGTAAATACGTGTATTTTACCGCGTACGGATCATTGTTTTTGCTTGCGCATGCCCAGAAATATTATTGCCCCTTCTATGCATATACAATTCCGCACTGGAAAGTGGAATGTATGCATATAAGAGTTCACGCATGCGCATATTTGGCGGATTAAGCGTCCGCATACACTACGCTTCGCACTTCGCGTAATTGCATATTTTAACACAAAATTCATACATAGCGAATATTTTGATCTTGAAGCCGTAGTTTGCAAAGCGTAATTGTGTAAAACTACGCGTAGTTCCAGCGTAGCGAAGTTGGCTGACTACGGCCATCCCTGTTCTCAAGAGACATGAATGTGAAAATTCTATGCAAAAATGTGAAACTTCTAAGCTATTTTGGACATATTTTCCCAAATCCGCCCTAATCATAATTAATCTCTAGGTTAGTGTGAAAATATATTAGCAACTTTGTGATTAGTGTAAACTCACAATCCAAATTTCAGAATTTCGTTAGATTAGGAATTCAGCAATTCTGACCATCCCAGCTTGTAGAGTATTTTTAAGTTAACTGCTTTCGGACGGTACTAATTGAAATCTTTACCCTGTTTGGGAGCTGTTATCCCCGCCATGGCATAAATTTCACAACTTGCCACCATGCGCCGATCTCTCCCTTGCCGCTGCCCACTCACTCTGCCATCAATATGACAACAAAGCTCTGTGAGCCGGTCAGGAGCTGATTTCATTAACTCCTGACCCCGTGATCACTGTGAGTCAATCACATTGGAACACTGATTACAGGGTCAGGAGTAGAGATGGCCCGAACGGTTAGCTGGCAAACGGTTCCCGGGCAAACTTCCGGGGTTCGCGATCGCAGAGAACCGCAAACTTTTCCAAAAGTTCGGTTCGCCCCCATAGTGCATCATGAGGGTCAACTTTGACCCTCTACATCAGAGTCAGCAGGCATTATTGTCCAATCAGGGTTCGCTCCCTCCTGGAGCCCCACCTTTATAAAAGGCAGGCAGCGTCAGGCATTGGATTCACTTGTGTGCCTGCAGTAATTAGAGAAGGGAGAGCTGCTGTGCAGAGACTTATAGGGAAAGCTTAGTTAGGCTCTTGTAAGCTTCTTAGCTTGCTCCTTGCTGATTCCTATTGCTAAAAAAAACACCCCTCAAGAGCTCTTTTGAGAGCTAATCTTGTTCTTGTGATCTATTTTTGTGTGTGTGTGTGTGTGTGTGTGTGTGTGTGTGTGTGTGTCCCACAGACACTTGTGTTGCATAGACAGCCTTAGTAATTCCTACTGTGTGTGCTACTGCCAGGCCCAGCACATTCAGTGACTACCTGTGTGCGAGACAGGTGCACATTGTAATACCCATCACTGCATATACCTACTAACTGTTGTTCACTTCAGTGCACCCACCTACCTACGTGAGCGCACGCAGTGTCACTGTGCCTGTCCGGTACCTGTCTGTGTGTGACAGATGCACATTGTAATACACATCACTGCATATACCTACCTGTTGTTCACAGTGCACCCACCTACCTACGTGAGCGCACGCAGTGTCACTGTGCCTGTCTGGTACCTGTCTGTGTGTGACAGGTGCACATTGTAATACCCATCACTTTTTATACCTACCTGTTGTGTTCAGTGCACCCACCTACCTACGTGAGTGCACGCAGTGTGATATACCACTCCGTGCACAGCTGTTAACTGCACCTGTGTGACTGCACATTGTATTAGTCAAGTCAGTGCATACCATTCACTTCATCCCCCCGATATGGACAAAACGGACAAAACAGGTAGAGGCAGAGGTAGAGGCAGACCCAGAGGAAGGCCACCCGGCAGGTCTGTGCGAGGTCATGCTGATGTTATTTTGTGCGGCCCTGGACCAAAGTACAGTGCTCAGAAGAAGGCACGTCCCATCAACTTCCAAGATTGTCAGGACGTGGTTGACTATTTAACACAGAACACCTCATCTTCCGCAGCCACCAGCGCTACTACAAGCACCACATTTGCTGCATTTGACAGTTCACAGGAGTTATTTGGTGGTGAAATCACGGATGCACAGCCATTATTGTTACAACCAGATGAAGGCGCTAAGCAAGTTACACCACCTCATATGTCTGAGTTAGGCGACACTATGGACGTAACGTGTGAGGAGGATGATGAAGTACCTGCTGTTGGTGCAGTTTTGGAGGTGTCTGAGGCAAGCAAAGCTGGGCAGGATGATTATGATGATGATGATGATACAGATGCCACAAGTTTTCCCAATAGAGGAGATGAACAAAGGGACAGTTCAGAGGGGAGTCAAAGAGGAGTAGGAGGAGACAAGTTCCTGAAAGAAGAAGGGGGAGCTCCTCATCAGAAACAGCTGGTGGCAGTGTCC
This sequence comes from Hyperolius riggenbachi, assembly GCF_040937935.1. Classification (NCBI taxonomy): domain Eukaryota; kingdom Metazoa; phylum Chordata; class Amphibia; order Anura; family Hyperoliidae; genus Hyperolius; species Hyperolius riggenbachi. Next base: position 633,452,563 of record NC_090646.1, read on the forward strand.
GGCGCCATGTATCACCACCTATGGACAGCCAGCCAACATGCCCTTCAACGTCAGCTTCTGATGCCACCATAGTGCCATCACCCCCAAATTTTTTAATGTGTCTGCCGTAGATCAGAGCAATGCCATCTGTTCTCTCTGCCTCTAAAAATTGAGCCGTGGAAAGGCCAATACCCACGTAGGGACAACTGCCTTACGAAGGCACATGGAGAAAACCTGAGCACCTGAGCAAAAGCAGCACACAAAAGAAAAGCCACCCTCCTTCTCCTCTTCCTCCTTCAGGTGCAGCATCTTCAGCCGCTTTCTCCCTTGCACCTTCACAGCCACCCTCCTCCACTCCGCCTCTGACCTTAAGCGGTTCCTGCTCCTCTGCCCACTGCAGTCAGGTGTCTGTGAAGGAAATCTTTGAGCAGAAGAAGCCAATTTCTGCCAGTCACCCCCTTGCCCGGTGTCTGACAGCTGGCTTGGCGGAAATTGTTAGCTCGCCAGCTGTTACCATACCAGCTGGTAGACTCAGGCCTTCCGTAAATTTGTGGCCATTTGGACACCGCAGTGGAAGATACCAGGCCGCAATTATTTTTCTAAAAAAAGGCGATACCCAAACTGTACCATGAAGTTGAGAGGCAAATGGTGTCATCTCTGGCACACAGCGTTGGGTCAAGGGTCCACCTGACCACGGATGCATTGTCTGCCAAGCACGGTCAGGGCAGGTACATTACTTACACAGCCCATTGGGTCAACCTGGTGACCGATGGCAAGCAGGGAGTACGTGGCTGTGCAGCGGACCAACTTGTGACACCTCCACGGCTTGCAGGCAGGCCTCCTGCCACCTCCTCTCCTCTTCGCTGTCATCATCTTCCTCCTTGGCTGAGCGGCAGTTCAACTTTACTGGTGTTGTGATCTCCTCTCCAGCTACACAGCCCCAGCTCCCCAGGGCCTATGCTGCATGCCAGGTACAACGGTGTCACGCCATCTTACACGTGTCTTGCCTCAAAGCGGAGAGTCACCGCAGCAGGCTTCGCAGGGGGCTTGTGCTGCTCAACGTTCCCGTGGTATTGTTCGTGGCTGGGGGAGGAGGAAGACTTACCTGACGTCACTGAGGAAGAGCAAGAGGAGATGGATAGCACATCTGCATCCAACTTGGTGCAGATGGCTTCTTTTATGCTGTCCAGCCTGTTGAGGGACCCCTGTATAAAAAAACTCAAGGGGAATGACAATTACTGGGTGGCCACGCTACTAGACCCTCGGTATAGGCACAAAGTGGCGGACATGTTACCAACTCACCTGAAGGCAGAAAGGATGCAGCACTTGCAGAACAAGCAGGCAACTATGCTTTACAATGCGTTTTGAGGGTGATGTCACAGCATAACGCAATAAAGGTACTACTGCCAGTAATCCTTCTCCCATGTCCACGCAGGCAAGGACTGAACGCTCCAGCGATCTTATGGTGATGTCGGACATGTGGACATTCTTTAGTCAAACGCCTTGCCTTAGCGCTTCCGGATCCACCCTCCATCAACGCCTGGACCGCCAGATAGCCGACTACCTGGCCTTAAGTGTGGATGTAGACACTGTGAGCAGCGATGAACTTTTCGACTACTGGGTGCGCAGGCTTGACCTGTGGCCAGAGCTGTCCCAACTTGCCATCCAACTTCTGTCTTGCCCTGCCTCAAGCGTCCTGTCAGAAAGGACCTTCAGCACAGCTGGAGGCAGTATCACTGAGAAGAGAAGTCTCCTAAGTCACAAAAGTTTTCAGTACCTCACCTTTATCAAAATGAATCAGGCATGGATCCCGGAGGGCTACTGCCCGCCCAAAGACTAAGTCAGTCCCCACACACAGCATCTCTGCCTGCACGACGTGTGACTGCCTGCCCCAAGACTAAGTCGCTCCCCACACAGCACCTCTGTCCTGCCTTGACTGCCTTCTACGCCACCATCAACAGGATCCAGGACTCCAGGTTGATTTCCTAATTTTTCTGGTGAGTGTACATGCCTGCTTAATTTTTCTTGCTGCACTGCAGCTGCAACAACAAAACAAAAGGCATGTACATGCCTGCTTAATTTTTCTTGCTGCACTGCAGCTGCAACAACAAAACAAAAGGCATCAATTCCCCTTCGTGATCATTACCTTGCCGCGGTGAAGGGGCTTGCGTATCACAATGAAGCAATGACCGCCGGCTATTTGAGTGTCTCAGGGGGGGAGGGGGCACACCCAAGATAATAAGTTCGTTGCGTCATTGTGGACAGACCAAAACTGCTATTGCCTGCACTCTCGCCATGGTGCGCACCAGTCCAGCATGGCCGTCACAACACAAACAGCTGTTTGCGTTGCGTTACACAGTGAGTTTGGTGTGTCAGTGTGAAGCAGTACTCTAATTACACTCCCTGATAGATGTATACACATGCAAGATGTTTTAAAACACTTTAGGCCTGCAATTTAGCATTCAATGTGATTTCTGCCCTTAAAGGGCTGCTTTGCATCAAATCCAGATTTTCCCCAGGGCTTTTGGTATCTATCCCACTCCTCCATGCAAAAACTCAGATGGTAGACCCCTTGAAACATCTTTTCCATCACTTTTGTGGCCAGCATAAGTGTTTCTAGTTTTCAAAGTTCGCCTCCCAATTGAAGTCTATTGCGGTTCGTGGAAGTTCACACGAACCGAACTTTTGCGGAAGTTCGCGAACCCAGTTTGCGAACCGAAAATCGGAGGTTCGGGCCATCTCTAGTCGGCTCCTAACTTGCTCACAAGGCCTGTGACTCATGCCTACTGATTACACACTTGTTACACTCAACTGTAGCTAAATGAAAAAAAACATAGCTCAGTGCATCTGATTTCTACAGCATTTCTATGTGGAATGAACACTCTTCAGTCTGTTCTTTGCAAGAGCTCAGGTCCACTTTAAGGGGCCAGACACCGCTGGTAGTGAAGTGGTTAACCAATAAGTGATATTATCCTAATTGAAACCTTTCGGTGAGGAATTATCTTTGCAGTGCGGTTAGAATACAAGGGCTCGTCTACTCTGGCGGCTATGTCTCCTGTCACTTCCTGCAAGCAGGCATGATTTATAAGGTTGCAGCATAGTAGTCAGGTACCGCTATGTCAGTCAGTGGGAGCCGGCTGTTACACTGATAGAAATGATGTACTGAGCCTCCCAGCACATCCCAAGCTGATAAGATGAAAGGAGTAATCATTCTCTGTACTCAGCATCCGCTTGTGGAGAAGCTTCATTCATTCCACCCCTGGCTGACCCCTCTTTACCTTCCCTGGCAGCAGCAACAAGCAGATCCTTATTGAAGGTTATACTTCATCTGCATTTTAAAATTGGGGAACAGGTCAATGCTACATTGCATTGAATTGTAATTGAATGTTATTTAAAGTAAACCTGAAAGGAAAAATGTGCCCCGAGGGGGTACTTACCTCAGAAGGGGGAACACTCTGGATCCTAAAGAGGTTTCCATCGTCCTCCTTAGCAGAGGGGATCCTACGCTGGGACCCCTGAAAGGTCACTTGTCGCCACTGTGTGGAGCTTTTCAAGCGGGTCCTAGTGGAAATAGACAAGTCCAATCAGGTCTGCTCTATTGTGTAGGCGCTGCACCTGCACAGTAGAGTGGACCAATCAAGTCTTATTAGGTTATGCATCAGTGGAGGGGTCTTTTAAGGTTAGGTGTCAGCATGAGTGGCAGAGGCGTCGCTAGGGCCTTTGATCTGGGGCACCGGCCCGGAACCTGTTGCCATTATGCCCCGGATTGATTGACATGAGGGGGCACTGGGCGGAGCGGCAGGGGAGAGCGGGCAGTTAAAAACTCACCTCCGATTGCAGCCTCCAGCTTCTTCCGACTTCCTCCCCGGCGTCCATCACCTTGGTTACAGCGCCCCCGTGATGTCATCACGGGGGGCTCTGTTACCAATGTGAACTACCCCGGGGAGGAAGTTGGAAGAAGCTGGAGGCTTCGATCGGAGGTGAGTTTTTAACTGCCTGCTCCCCTGCCCCCTCCCCACCGCTCCGCATCCTTACTCCTGCCTCGGCAGCTACCTATCTAATCTACCCTAGGGGAAGCTACTAGAGTTGGGCCGAACCTCCGATTTTAGGTTCGCGAACCGGGTTCGCGAACTTCCGCAAAACGTTCGGTTCGCGGAAAAGTTCGCGAACCGCAATAGACTTCAATGGGGAGGCAAACTTTGGAAAAAAAAATTCTGCTGGCCACAAAAGTGATGGAAAAGATGTTTCAAGGGCTCTAACACCTGGAGGGGGGCATGGCGGAGTGGGATACACGCCAAAAGTCCCCGGGAAAATTCTGGATTTGACGCAAAGCAGCGTTTTAAGGGCAGAAATCACATTGAATGCTAAATGACAGGCCGGGTTCACTGAACAGAACAGGTATACAGTGGCGGGTTCACTGAACACAACAGGTATGCAGTGGCGGGTTCACTGAACAGGTATACAGTGGCGGATTCACTGAACAGAACAGGTATACAGTGGCGGGTTCACTGAACAGAACAGGTATGCAGTGGCGGGTTCACTGAACAGTACAGGTATACAGTGGCGGGTTCACTGAACACAACAGGTATGCAGTGGCGGGTTCACTGAACAGGTATACAGTGGCGGGTCCACTGAACAGAACAGGTATGCAGTGGCGGGTTCACTGAACACAACAGGTATGCAGTGGTGGGTTCACTGAACAGGTATGCAGTGGTGGGTTCACAGAACAGGTATGCAGTGGTGGGTTCACAGAACAGGTATGCAGTGGCAGGTTCACTGAACAGGTATGCAGTGGCGGGTTCACTGAACAGAACAGGTATACAGTGGCGGGTTCACTGAACAGTACAGGTATACAGTGGCGGGTTCACTGAACACAACAGGTATGCAGTGGCGGGTTCACTGAACAGAACAGGTATACAGTGGCGGGTTCACTGAACACAACAGGTATGCAGTGGCGGGTTCACTGAACAGGTATACAGTGGCGGGTTCACTGAACAGAACAGGTATACAGTGGCGGGTTCACTGAACAGGTATACAGTGGCGGGTTCACTGAACAGAACAGGTATACAGTGGCGGGTTCACTGAACAGAACAGGTATACAGTGGCAGGTTCACTGAACAGAACAGGTATGCAGTGGCGGGTTCACTGAACAGTACAGGTATACAGTGGCGGGTTCACTGAACACAACAGGTATGCAGTGGCGGGTTCACTGAACAGAACAGGTATACAGTGGCGGGTTCACTGAACACAACAGGTATGCAGTGGCGGGTCCACTGAACAGAACAGGTATGCAGTGGTGGGTTCACTGAACAGGTATGCAGTGGTGGGTTCACAGAACAGGTATGCAGTGGTGGGTTCACAGAACAGGTATGCAGTGGCAGGTTCACTGAACAGGTATGCAGTGGTGGGTTCACTGAACAGGTATGCAGTGGTGGGTTCACTGAACAGGTATGCAGTGGTGGGTTCACAGTACAGGTATGCAGTGGTGGGTTCACAGAACAGGTATGCAGTGGCAGGTTCACTGAACAGGTATGCAGTGGGCTCACTGAACAGAACAGGTATGCAGCCAGGAACAAGCCAAGCCTAACTAATCTTTCCCTATGAGAGACAGTCTGCAGCAGCTCGCCCTACTCTGACTAATGCAGGCACACGAGTGACCGTAATGGCCGCCGCTGCCTGACTTATATAAGGGGGGTGGGGCTCCAGGGGCTAGTGTAGCCTAATTGGTTACACTGGGCCTGCTGACTGTGATGTAGAGGGTCAAAGTTGACCCTCCATGGTGCATTATGGGGCGAACCGAACTTCCGCAAACGTTCGCCTGCGGGACGCGAACGCGAACCACGGAAGTTCGCATGGAACCGTTCGCAGGCGAACCGTTCGGCCCAACTCTAGAAGCTACCTATCTCACCTCTGCTGGGGGCAGCTACCTATCTAATCTACCCTAGGGGAAGCTACCTATCTCACCTACACTGGGGGCAGCTTCCTATCTCACCTATGCTGGGGGCAGCTACCTATCTCACCTACACTGGGGGCAGCTACCTATCTCACCTACACTGGGGGCAGCTACCTATCTCACCTACACTGGGGGCAGCTACCTATCTCACCTACTCTGGGGGCAGCTATCTATCTTACACCTACGCTGTGGGAAGCTTCCTATCTCACTTACGCTGGGGGCAGCTACCTATCTCACCTATGCTGGGGGCAGCTACTTATCTCACCTACGCTGGGGGCAGCTACCTATCTCACCTACGCAGGGGGAAGCTACCTATCTAAACTACACTGGGGCAGCTACCTATCTAACCTACGCTGGGGGCAGCTACCTATCTAACCTATGCTAGGGGAAGCTACCTATCTAACCTATGCTGGGGACACCTACCTATCTAACCTATACTGGGGGAACATACCTATCTAACCTTTACTGGAGGCACCTACCTATCTACAGCCAAGCAAAGCGCCAGGGCCCCAGCCCAGCAAAGCAGAGACCTCAGCAAAGCAAACCCCCCCAGCCTAGCAAAGCCTCCTGGTCCCAGCCCAGCAAAGCATACAGCCAAGCAAAGCCTAGTAAAGCCCCCAGCCCAGCTAAGCCCCCCAAAATGCCCCCAGCAAATTGCCCAGCCCAGCAAAGCCCCCAGCAAGTCACCTAGCAAAGCCAGGTCGGCTCAACATCACCGCCAGCCAAGCTGGCACAGCATCACCGTCAGCCAGGCCAGCACAGCATCACCACCAGCCAGGCCAGCACAGCACAGCATAGCATAACCACCAGCCAGGCAGCCCAACATAACCACCAGCCAAGTACAGCGCACAGGCCAGCCAGCCGAAGACAAGAAAGAAGCCAGGTGAGGGACTTATATATGTGAAATACTGCCAAATGAATATATTTAAGTTACGCCACTGCTATGTTCATGTACATTTGGCACACTCATCCCTTCTTGGTGCCCAGGGGTGCCCCGGATCTCCCAGGAACCTAGAAACACCCCTCATGAGTGGTTATGGTTAGGCATCAGCAAGGGGGTTAGTTAGGGTTAGGCATCGCAGGGGGGATGGTCTGGGTTAGTCATCAGCGCTGTGGTAGTTAGGGTTAGGCATCAGACGGGGGGTGGTTATGGTTAAGTATCAACAGGGGTGGTAGTTAGGGTTAGGCATCAGCAAAAAGGGTTGGTTACAGTTAAAGAGGAACCTCAGCCTAAACAAACATACTGTCATTACGTTACATTAGTTATGTTAATTAAAATAGATAGGTAATATAATCTCTTACCCAACCTGTTTTAAAAGAACATGCAAATGTTTGCTTTCATGAGGGCAGCCATCTTTTTGGTTGAAAGGAGGTGACAGGGAGCATGAGACACCGTTCTAACTGTCCTATGTGCTGATCACCCCTCCCAGTTGCTAGGCAACGTGAACAACAACATAGGAAATCCCATCATGCCTTGCACAGCATCAGGGAAAAAAAGCCCGGGCAGTTTTCTTTGATGGGTGGAGTTTAGCTAAAAATGCAGCTAAAATGATGCTTTGGTAAGAAAAACAAATTTCTGATGCTGTGAAACTGTTAAAGAAACACCAAGCCTTTTCAGTTCTGCTGCGTAGATTTTTAGTCCGGAGGTTACGGTTCCTGATTACGTTTACAAACAAAATGAGTTACCCGAAATTTTGCATTACGATTTTGCAACGTAATTGCGAATTACAATGCAAAATTATGTTTTTGATAAATTTGTTCTCATCATCACTAGAAGTCAGGTTCAAAAACAATCATGTAGAATGCCTAATATCTGCGTGGGGCCTAACATTCCACTTAGGACTGTACATAGACAACGTTCAGAGAACAGAGTTCTATTTATGAAGTCAAGACGTCTACCAGATTTGAATGGTGATACACAAAATGCAGTAAACTTCATCAGTCCAATGTATTCATCATCTTATCACACCAAAGCCATAGAAGTGATAGATGAATTGTCACACATACTCGTCACTACACTTTTCACATGATATTTTAAAAAGTTTACATGTGTTACAAATGCATAAAAAAAGGCAATAGGCCTCTGCCATACAGAACTTTGAGTCTTACATGTTGTTTCAATCTACTTCACCTTCATGTGGAACCTCAAGGCTTAGTATGGTACGCATGTAAAAATTCCAGTGGAAAATATTTTCCCCATACAGTCTGTTACTCATCAGTAATGTAGAATAAAAGACAGGTACGGACCACACAGGCATAGTAGCATGGCCTGAAGTGATCATTTGTAGAGGGGCTAACGAAAACAATGGCAGTGAATTTGTCTCAGGCCTATGTGAGAACAGTCCACACAATGCAGCATATCCAGGTCTGGATTTACATCACAGGATCCTATAGGCACAAATGTCCTAGCACCCTAGAATTCACCCTCCATGAACCTGCAAACCCCCACTGATCTGCACCGCAGATGTCTGGCACAGCTCTCACTCCTCCCTTACTTCCCTTGCCCATCATTTGTAGCTACAGGTGTCCCTTAGCATTAGGTAGCCAGATGTACCCTCAGTATTAAGTAACTAGTGGTGCCCCGGCTAAATAGAGTAACCTCTCATTTACCCTCTGCTCAGGACTCTGCATAAGGAAGGAGGGAGGCACTAGGGGAGAGGAGTGAGCTGCCTTTCTATGATCAGGCGCCTGTAGGCATGTGCCTACAGTGCCTAATGGTAATCCTGGCCCTGAGCGTATCTCAGGCAGGGATCGCACTTGTCTTTCAGTTTTTCTGTACACCATGTGCATTTGTATGCAGAAAAATGTGCTCATTTTTTTCACAGCAGATAATATAATTGATAGAGAAAACTGATAAAATGTGAAGAATTATGTTGCAGGACGTCAATTTTTTTTTCTGCACGTGAAATCTGAATTCAAGTGCGGATTTCCCATTCAAGATAATATAAACGATACATTGTACCAGATACCTAAATTTCTGTTGGGCACCTGATTGCTGCTAATTAACATTAGTGCCATTGGCAGCGTCTAAAATGCCATTTACCGCAGGTGCCCAAATTTCCTGTTTACAAAATGAGGCTCTAGGCAAGGTAATAGCTTTGGCTCCCACATACGGTCCTTTTGATTATTGAGTTGAAGAGGGTCCGAAAAGGTGGCAACTGGGCCCATGTACAGTATACCCACTAGGCGCCAGGCATCTGCCTACTTTGTAAAACAATGTACAGTGTTGAGCAACTGTTTAAAGTAAAAGGTCAGCTGCAGATTTTTCCAGTCTAGGTTGCCTTGTGAACGATTCTGCTCTCTACAGAAGATGATGGCCCTACAGCGAACCGGAGGCAGAGAAATTGGGCGTATATGAGAAGTGGACAAATCTGGTGCCGACATTCACCATAATGTTAAATATTGGCTATTGGGCACAAAACTGCATGATTTGAGCGCCAGGTGCTGCGCCCGTAAAACCAACATTTTTCATTTTCAGAATTAGTGGTTTGAAAAATATTGTTATGAAATTCTTTATTACAATTACCATTTTTGTAAATTATCATTTTAACTTTTCAACATTTTTATATTCTACTTTTTTTTTAAATCATTTTTACATTCGTTCTCAGAATCATAATTTCATGGCAGTCTTAGACCAAGAGGGTCTTAGACCAGTTAGGCACCACTGGGGGCAGGGGGGGTCTTAGGGTTAGGCACCACCGGGGGTTGGGGGGTTCTTAGGTTTAGGCACCACAAGGGGGGTCTTAGGTTTAGGCACCACCAGGGAGGTCTTAGGTTTAGGCACCACCAGGGAGGTCTTAGGGTTAGGCACCACAAGGGGGGTCTTAGGTTTAGGCACCACAAGGGGGGTCTTAGGTTTAGGCACCACCAGGGAGGTCTTAGGGTTAGGCACCACAAGGGGGGGTCTTAGGGTTAGGCACCACTAGCAGGTCTTATGTTTAGACACCACCAGGGGGGTCTTAGGGTCATGCATCGGTAGAGGGAGGATTCTGTGTGAGAGTAGGGTTAGGTTTAGTGGTAGTAAAATATCAGTAATATTTGTTGGCTACATGTAAGGCGTACACACCATTACACCTAAAATATATAGCTTTGGAATACTTACAATCAATAAAAATCACTTTAGAAACAATTTCTAATTTGTATTTTGAAGCTTTAATTATGGCACATATCTTTTGTAGGAAGATAGAGAATGTAGACAAACCAGCCTTATTTCTTTATTAAGCCCAGTAGTCATATATATAGTTCTGTCCCAGATGATACCATCCAGAGATTGTCAAAGGTCTCTGAATTCTGTAAATTTCCATGGATTCAAAAGGCTGAGCCTTAAACCTTTGCTTGGGAAAAAGCAATTTATCAGAAGAATAAAAACATGATATAATGATTAACAGGAATCGCGGATAAAAATAAACGAGGTTTATTAAACTCATTAATCAAGGAGTCTGCTCAAGAGTTTGCTGGCATTTAAATCCTGGTACAATGCATAGTACTTCATTCACTACATACAACCAACCCAACAACATGACCGACTGCACGACCAAGCGATTGCACAACTTGTATTTTCCGAGCAGTGCCAATCAACTTATTTACATACAGTGCGTGCAAGAGGAAATACAGACTGCCGACATGGCCGCATTCTAAACACGTACAAGTCATTCAAATGACTTTTATGTGACATCACTGCAACAGTCGAGTGAGTTGATCCGCCGGTTGGGTCAGGCAAACCACCTGTTATCAGTCGCTTGTTTAGTCGTTTGTCACACATACACATGCTTAACTATCGTCCAACATACCAAGTTTGGATGATAGTTGGGGGGAAAATTTGCACGTTTGTGCAAGCCTTCAAATATATTTGACAAGAGCCATTCTTGTATTCTTGTAACGATTGTGGAATTATCTCTGTGGTCAGCGCACAAGATGTGTGCTGACACTGCGGAAGTCCTCCACAAGCGTATAAAACGACAGAACCCAGCTTTGGTGCAATGCACCTGTAGAGAGAAAGTGAGCACAGAGACAGAATGTATGTGTGTCCACCAATCTAGTCGCCACCCGGCGACGGTGAACACACAACAGCGAAAACCAAGTGGGAACGCAATCGCTAGAGTGGCGATTGCCAACAGTGACACAAGACCGAGTAAAAAAAAGCACAAGTGTAGCAAGAAAGACACAGCAAATAACAATGATCAGAACGCCAAGGAAAATAACAAACGCACTCGCTAAGCGCGGTCGCCGCACGAAAAGCGCAACAGCGACAACGCTTGCTAATGGCGCGGTCTCCGCACGAAAAGTGCAACAGAGACAAAGCACGCCAACCCTATCTAACCAATGAACACGAAAACGAATAGAGAACGCGAACGCTTGCTAAACGGTTACCTCACCGAGCCTACAGCAAGCGTTCGTTCCAGACAAGACAGACAGAAGGAGCAACCAGTAGCAACCGCTGCTCTGGCTTGCACCCCTAAGACAGAGTACAGAAGGACCACTGCCATTACCACTAGGGCGAATGCGATCCCAACAGACAGAACCATTTCCTGTCGACCGCCGCTGGCGACAAGACAATCGCAACAGATAGACAATACAAGGCAATACAGATAATTACAACCTGACTACGCTAGAAGGAATGCCTAGTGCACTCCCAAGGAATTACTCTAAGATAAACTTAGCAAACGATAGCAAAGGCTGAGACTCCAGGTAAGTTAGCAGGAACAAACCATCATGACCAGCAGGGAATTCTGGGAAGAAATGGATTTATACTGCAAGCCATCAAGGAAGCAGCTAAGCAATTTGCATGACAAGTAGATGCAAATTCCTCACCAGCAGAGCAACTTTGAAACTTGCAGAGTAAAGACAGGTCTCTTTTCCAGAGACCTGCAGCACTCAGATCTAAAAAATGGTCAAACAGCTGTCTGCCTGTGCAGACAGCAGTGCAGATCATTACAATTCTGCTTTAAGCGGCCCCAAACTTTAGCATAGCACACAATGCAGATACTGATCTGCTAGTGTCTTCATATAATATAATAAAGATTAGAGTGTGCAGTGGAGCACCTTATCCCAATCCTTCTCTTTGGCTACTTTGCACCTCTACGTGTTTGAGGCCCCACTGATTACTTCTACGTATTCTCTGTGTTGTTGTCTTCCAGCCTTGGTCTACCTATCTACTGTCAATATGAGACTCCCAGAAGGCATTTTGTAACCACAGGAACCAGAGAAGCAGGGACTCAGTGGTTCAATGAAGGAGCGATAGTAAGGCTAGCCCTCACCTGTGTATTCTGCTTATTCTGCTACATAGTTCCCTGTATGGGGGGAGGGGGTGAAATCAGGAAAACAGGGGCAAGAAAAGGAACAAGGAAGGTACAGCTGGAGGAAGAAAGGTGGAGACACCAGCAGCCTGGAGGAGAAAAAGGAACAGAAGTGGTGATGGGACTAGTCTGGAAAGAAAAGTGCCCGGGGAACCAGGCAGGGCTGACAGGGGAACCAGTGTTCAAACAGGGGTGATAGTAGTAAGGTCCCCTCTGTTTCTGAGTCAACCAAATTTGGTACAACACTTGTCATGGGTGGGGGAATCATGATGACCCCTAGCAGATGCGTTTTCAATGGATGAAGTGTAAAGGGGTACGAATGTTGGATGGTCCCATAAAAGTTTTTCTGTAGTGCCCTGTGATTTGTAGTTACACCCCTGCTAGGGAGACAAAAAAGACAAATACTGTGCTGAATAGGGAGAAGGTTTAAAACAGTTGGTCTATGAAGGCTAAAAATATTCTGTAAAATTGACACCTATTTTCCCTGCAGACTAGGGATTTTTTTTACTCGATTTTTTTCACTTAAAGAGACTCCGTAACAAAAATTGCATCCTGTTTTTTATCATCCTACAAGTTCCAAAAGCTATTCTAATGTGTTCTGGCTTACTGCAGCACTTTCTGCTATCACAGTCTCTGTAATAAATCAATGCATCTTTCCCTTGTCAGACTTGTCAGCCTGTGTCTGGAAGGCTGCCAAGTTCTTCAGTGTTGTGGTTCTGCTATGAATTCCCCCTTCCAGGCCCCTCTATGCACACTGCCTGTGTATTATTTAGATTAGAGCAGCTTCTCTCTTCCCTCTTATCTTTTACAAGCTGGATAAATTGTCCTCTGAGCTGGCTGGGCTTTCACATACTGAAGAATTACAGACAAGGGCAAAGCTGTTTGCAGGAGAAAAAAGAGCAGCCTGAAACTTCAGTGCATGAGAACTGCAGGGAGAATGAAACACACAAATGATCTCTTGAGATTCAAAAGGAAGGCTGTATACAGCCTGCTTGTGTATGGTTGTATTTTCTATGTGCGGACATACAGTACATCAACCTACTTCCTGTTTTGGTGGCTATTTTGTTTGTTTATAAACAAACTTTTAAAAACTGTTTTTAACCACTTTTAATGCGGCGAGGAGTGGCGAAGTTGTGACAGAGGGTAATAGGAGATGTCCCCTAACGCACTGGTATGTTTACTTTTGTGCGATTTTAACAATACAGATTCTCTTTAAAGTGAACCTAAAGCCGATCAAAAAAAATGAGATTAACTCACCTGGGGCTTCCCTCAGCCCCCTGCAGCCGATCGGTGCCCTCGCAGCTCCGCTCCGATGCCTCTGCACACCTGGATGTTCGGGTTCGGGCCGAACAGGCCGAACATGGGCCAGATGTTCGGCATGTTCGGCCCGAACGCCGAACTCAATGGGAGTCAATGGGACCCCCGAACATGCCCATTTTGGGGGCCCTATGGGGTCGCAGGCATAAGGGGGGAGCATGCCCCGGTCGCGGGGGGGGTCGGAAATTCCCCCCACCCCCTCCGCTAGCGCTCCCCCCTCCGCCCGCTTCCCCATAAAAAAAGTTTAAAGCAAGTTCAATAGTACCTGGGCTGGTGGCACTGGCTGGCAGTGGAGTGAGGAGGAGGAGGAGTCCGAGTAGCAGAGTGACGTTGAGGCCGGGCAGCGGGCGGTTCAGCGCTAGTACCCTTGTGGTACTTCCGCCCTTTCTCTGACCTCACGTCCTCTGCGTGATGACGCATACGAGGACGTGAGGTCAGAGAAAGGGCGGAAGTACCACAAGGGTACTAGCGCTGAACCGCCCGCTGCCCGGCCTCAACGTCACTCTGCTACTCGGACTCCTCCTCCTCCTCACTCCACTGCCAGCCAGTGCCACCAGGTACTATTGAACTTGCTTTAAACTTTTTGTATGGGGAAGCGGGCAGAGGGGGGAGCGCTAGCGGAGGGGGTGGGGGGAATTTCCGACCCCCCCCGCGATCGGGGCATGCTCCCCCCTTATGCCTGCGACCCCATGGGGGCAGTATTCGGCCGAACAGGGCCCTGTTCGGCCGAACAGGGGCCCTGTTCGGCCATGCATTCAGCAGTTCGGCGAACCCCGAACAGTTTGGCCGAACACCACCAGGTGTTCGGCCGAACTCGAACATCACCCGAACAGGGTGATGTTCTGCAGAACCCGAACAGTGGCGAACACTGTTCGCCCAACACTACTCTGCACTTGCCGGCGAACACTTCCGGTTTGGCCGTCACCGGCCGACAGGCATGGGAACGCGAGTGATTGTTCGCGTTCCCAGCCTGTATATCGCCCCCTATGCTGCTATTGCGACCTCCTGGCCGCAATAGCAGCATAGGGGGCGATATACAGGCTGGGAACGCGAACAATCACTCGCGTTCCCATGCCTGTGGGCCGGTGACGGCGAAACCGGAAGTCGTCGCAGGCGGGTCCAGAGGCATCGGAGCGGAGCTGCGAGGGCACCGATCGGCTGCAGGGGGATGAGGGAAGCCCCAGGTAAGTTAATCTCATTTTTTTTGATCGGCTTTAGGTTTACTTTAAAGAGAGTCTGAAGCTGATTTGAAAAAAAACAAACAAACAAAAAAAACAGATACTCACCAACAGATACTTACCTAAGGAGAGGGAAGGCTCTGGGTCCTATATAGAGGCTTCCCGTTCTCCTCCTGATGTCCTAATTTCCCCACAGGCTCCCACGTTAGCAGTCCATGACAGTTCGGTCATGGACTGCTGCTCTCTTCCACTTAGGATGGTTTTGGCAGTCTTTGGAAGCACCCAGGCTTTCGAAGACAGGCCGCTGCACTATACTGCACACATGCGAGCGCCTTCTCTCGTGCACTCGCGTGTGCGCAGTACAGAGCTGCCCGAGTGCTTCCAAAGATTGCCAAAGACTCCCGCAGCAGGAGATTCAAACGGAGGAGCCTGCAGGGGTAAGAGGACATCAGTAGGAGAACAGGAAGGCTCTATAGGACCCAGAGCTTTCCTTCTCCTTGGGTGAGTATCTTTTTTTCATTTAAAATCCGTTTCAAACTCACTTTTAAAATGGGGAGGACACATTTTTTTCAGGGTCCCTTACTACTAAATTATCATGCAAGTCAAAAGTGGCCCCAAAGCTTCCTTAGCTAATGCGTTTTAGACTTTGCTTCCGATCAGCTGTCAGGCTCGAGAAACAGTTGCAGAGGCTTCACATAACACAGAGAAAGTTACACTGCAAGCAAGGGACCCTGGAATAAAAGTTCTGTGTTTCTTTAGTTTGAGACTCGTATTTATATTAGCCATGTGCTCGGGGAACAGCTGTCCCTCATCTGTGCAAAAACGCTTTGCTCCACGCTGTATTAGCAACTGACAAAGATTTACAATGGCATGATATAATCCCGGGGCTTCCTGGGGTGTTGAAAGTGGACCTCTGCCTTTGTAAGGGCTGGAACCCACAGGAGCGCTTTTGGCAGCGTTTTGGCAGCACTGCGATACGCTAGCAGTTTGCCAAAACGCTGGGCTAATGTTAACGGATGGGGCAACTTCCACAGGAGCGTTTGCGTTTCCCAGAAACGCAAACGCAGGACCTGCAGCATTTTGGGAGCGTTAACGCTTCAATGTAAAGTATTGAAACGCTACCAGAAACGCTCAGCAAAACCTAAACTGAGCGGTTTTGCTAGCGTTTTGCGGTTCAGCACACTGTAACAAAATTAAAAATAATTCACAGGACCAATCAGGATAAAAACGCAAAACGCTACGCACCCGCTGGGCAAAAAAATACAATGTTGCAAAACACAACCAAAAACGCGCATGAATCCGCTTGCAAACCGCTCAGACAAAACGCTAGCGGTTGCGTTTTGCGTTTGCTGATTTCAGTGGGTTCCAGGCCTAAGGTTTTTCCACAATATGGGCAAGATCAGCTGAAAAACGTACAGCTTCAATAAATTAGATTGTTGGTTAGATTACAATGTGCGGGACAGAGAGCAAAGCTCTCTGTCTTCTCGTGGGTCTCTGAGGTCAGATGTTCTATAGTTCTGACAAATCTGATTTTCTGAACTACCTCCTGAATGATGGTTAGGAGAAATTATGGAGAAGATAGTGTTCAGCTTGATCAGCTGATAGGTTTGTAAGGTTCTGTTTTGCTGGTCATGATCATGTGTTAAATCAGGTCATCACAGCGAATCACAACCTTACAAATGTATCAGCTGATCAAATGGATCACATGCTTTTCCATGAGTTCTCCTAAGCATGCCATCCCTAGTCCTCTGTACTTTTTTTTCTTTTCTTGTTTGTTTTTAGGGTTGTCTTTGCAAAAATGTCTCAGAAAGTTAGGAGGTGTGTATGACTAAAACACGACCTGCAACAACTCGGTATTGTAACCCGTTTCAGACGATCATTATAAGTTATCACCGTTTTTAATAGCCTGAGTGATTTCTTCCCATCCGTCAGTCATTTAGCTTTTATTTGTATATTGCCTCCAATCTCCGCCACTAGGCAACAACAAAATAAGCTTTAAACTTTCAATGCTCCGCTGCGGTATACCATCAACATTCTCACCCTACGTAATTCATTCTTTATCGCCGTCTATAAAAAAGCCCCCAAAACACACACAAGAAACATTTGCTCTTTCTTATTTCCAGTTTGTGAGAGATAAAGCCACAGCGGGTGAGAGAGGGAACACTTCGCGCCTGTGGTTGTATGCTCAACATGTTGTTAGGTATTGGAAATATGTGATTGATTCCCCATGCAAAAACGCAGGATCTTGTAAATCACTTAACAAGCCACAGTGACTGCTAGACTCTCCTCCACCCTTTGGAGCCTAGTAGAATGTGTGGCATTTGTCCTGATTTTCTTCTTAATTCACCACATCCTTCATGAACAAAAATAAAAAATAAAAAATATTTTTCAGAGGCTTAATTTTATGTCTTTACTTATTTCAGGATGTTCCCTGTAAGTGCGGTAAGAGAAAAAAAATGGGTTGTACATGCCTCGGTTGCTTTCAGCCTCATAAAATTGCACCAGTGAATAATTTTAAACTAATCGGTCCAATAGGAAATACAATGCCGCTTTTATGTGGTTGTCTGTCTCAGAAGTACCTCATCTCAGTCTTGGCGTAATGGACAGAAAAAAAAAATAATGTCTGCTCGAGTGTGGTTTGAAAGGAATGCATCAACATAGGGACAGAACAGGTTTTGAGGCCAGGGTCCAAGTTTAGCAGGTGCTGCTGGTGTTTTACTTACACATAAATGATTTGTTGAGATGTAACTCCACTTTATTATAACAGTTTCTTATAACACCAGTGTTTCTCAACAAAATTATTATTATTATTGATTTATAAAGCGCCAACATATTCTGTGGCGCTGTGCAAAGTAAGAGACAAACAAGGGATGCATAATAATACAGACAATGGTATACACCAAATATAGACACTGGCACATAATACAGAACTGGTAGACATGGTAATTACTGTAACTAATGTAACATAATTACAAGCCCTGTCCTTACGAGCTAACAATCTAAAGGAATGGGGGGGTGGGGGGGCAGGGGGACAAGAGGTGGGGTAGTGTACAATATGCATACCTAGAGGTTGTGTGTTTTAGGTTATATAGTAAGTAGTATAACTTAACCAGAGTTAAAGAGGGAATGGCTTAAGTTAGAGTATATGCTTGTCCGAAAAACGTGAGTTTTGAGAGAGTGTTTAAAGAGACATCAGCGTAATAGTATTCTGTGGCACAATGTGATACTGTAGAGGCTATTCACATAAGTTGACGATGTGGCGGACCAGATACAGCAGTGGCACCCCTATAAGGCTGCCGACAGCCCCCCAGCTCGGCAGCTGTTGCCTCATTGGTGGCTGCTGAACTGGGGGCAGGCCATGGCCACGCAGGCAGAGGTTTCCAAACACCTTCGTCAGACTTCTGGAAACATGGCCCCCACCACACTGCCGAGGAGGAGGGGTGGAGCATCACCTGCAAGCTGCAGATGTCGGATAAGGTGAGTATTTGATCAGGTGATATAATGAATTGATTGTGTAGTACGGATAATTACTAGAACATTGGTTGCAAAAAAAAATATTCTCATATTTTTATTTTCAGTTATAAAGCTTTTTTTTTTATAACATTGCATCATTCTCTAATATTTGCAATTTACACCCTACTCAGCATTCTAAATGTTTTTACAGAACAGGCAGTGAAATTTTGACCTGTCCTGAACTGTTCTCTGCAAAAGAAAAAAACAATACAGTTGAGATAAAAACCATCAGACGTCAGAGCTCTCTGCGACTTTGAAAGTCGTAGAGCTCAATGGCTATTTGCATAGATAAAACCTGGAGTTTCCTGTACTGGAAATACATATTAGACTTATGTCTCTGCTCCTAATGCTTTATTTCTTAGCTGTACTACGCAAACAATTCATTATATCATCATTTTTTTCTTCTTCAGTGACCCTTCATAGATTTCAAAGGATGGAGAGTGCTAGATGTGTTTTGGAAGTACATTCCAGAGGAGGGGTGAAGTACATGAGAAATCTTGTATATGTAAATGCGAGGAGGTGATTCTAGAGGAGGATAAAAGGTTGTGTGCAGAACGATTGGGTTGGTATCAGGAAACTAGTGAGGAGATGAAAAGGGGAGAGAGATTTGTCGAGAGCTTCGTAGGTTAAGGTGAAGAGTTTGAAATGGATCCTCTGGTTATTTGACTGCCACTAATAGGTCCCAGGTTAGATTCCGAGCCAGAACACTGTCAACAAGAAGTGTGTATGTTCTACCTTTCTTCCCATGAGGCTCCTTTTGGGCATTCAGTTTCCTTTAACTACCTAATGATTGCGTCACGCCAACGGGCGTGAACGGGGCGGCAGCCCCAGGACCGCCTAATGCCAATTGGGGCCGGCTACTGCAGGAGATCGTGCGCAGGCTGCGCGCGCATCTCCAGCTTGGGAGGCGAAGCTCCGCCCCACCTTCAGTCTCCGAGCTGCGATTACTATGCAAATGAATATGTACCAAAGTTATATTACATGGTTTTAGGCATATTTACCAGAAACTGATGAAGATGTAAGCAAGCGGCCCTCTTGTGGTCTTTTTGGTAAGCTAAAGTGAAGAGAGGTCAAAGAAGGTGGCAAGTGGGCTTCTTGACACCCACTAGGCCCCAGGCATCTTCCTGGGTTGCCTGGTGGACGATTCTGCTCTGATATTTACTCATGTCCTTAGAGGTATTTACCGGGATCAGTGAATAATGGCGCACAGTGCCTATGCATAGAAATGGCGCCGCATTAAAAAGATACGCTTATCGCTATTTATCGTTAGTACTGCATAATAATGGCGCCCAGGGAAAAAAGAAGAAAAACGGCACACACTAACGTTATTTATCAATAGTGGCACACACTAACGTTATTTATCAATAGTGGCACACACTAACGTTATTTATCAATAGTGGCACACACTAACGTTATTTATCAATAGCGCCCTACATAAGCCAAACTGCAGAAGTTATTTAACTGCAAAATGATGAATGGATTTAATGTAACACTGTCAAGGTTAGGGTTAGGCACCACCAGGGGGGTCTTAGGGTTAGGCACCACCAGGGGGGTGGTTAGGGTTAGGCACCACCAGGGGGGTGGTTAGGGTTAGGCACCACCAGGGGTGTGGTTAGGGTTAGGCACCACCAGGGGTGTGGTTAGGGTTAGGCACCACCAGGGGGGTGGTTAGGGTTAGGCACCACCAGGGGGGTGGTTAGGGTTAGGCACCACCAGGGGGGTGGTTAGGGTTAGGCACCACCAGGGGGGGGTTAGGGTTAGGCACCACCAGGGGGTTTAGGGGTTAGGGATAGGTACAGAGAGGGTTCTGTGTGTTAACGCTAAATAACAATAAGGCTTTAACGCTAAATAACAATAAGGCTTTAACGCTAAATAACAATAAGGCTTTAACGTTAAATAGCGATAAGCGGCAAACGGATTAGCGGCAACACTGTGCGCCATTATTCACAGGCGCCATTTTCAGATGGGATGCGTATTTACCAGTGTGTCCATGCACAAATCCTTGCACACATCTACCCCAACATCACTGATTATTAAAAAAAATACTACTATATCCGTTTTTTTCTGTTTGTAGCAGAGTCATGGCCCAGTGGGCCAGGAGATGATGATAGACTATCCACCCCCTCTCTGCAATTTTTTTCTAGTTTAAACCTCCCCATGCCCTGTTAATATTGGCCAGGTGGTCAGGTGCTTTGCCAACTGGATTTCTGGTAAATCCCATTCATAAGAAAATGTATCAGAGAACAAAAAGACCCCAAGGCAGATGTTTAACCACTTGAGGACCTAGGGCTTTCTACCCCTTAAGGACCGGCCACTTTTTTTCCATTCAGACCACTGCAGCTTTCACGGTTTATTGCTCGCTCATACAACCTACCACCTAAATGAATTTTGTCCCCTTTTCTTGTCACTAATAAAGCTTTCTTTTGGTGCTATTTGATTGCTCCTGCGATTTTTACTTTTTATTATATTCATCAAAAAAGACATGAATTTTGGCAAAAAAATGATTTTTTTAACTTTCTGTGCTGACATTTTTCAAATAAAGTAAAATTTCTGTATACATGCAGCGCGAAAAATGTGGACAAACATGTTTTTGATAAAAAAAAAACCATTCAGTGTATATTTATTGGTTTGGGTAAAAGTTATAGCGTTTACAAACTATGGTGCAAAAAGTGAATTTTCCCATTTTCAAGCATCTCTGACTTTTCTGACCCCCTGTCATGTTTCATGAGGGGCTAGAATTCCAGGATAGTATAAATACCCCCCAAATGACCCCATTTTGGAAAGAAGACATCCCAAAGTATTCACTGAGAGGCATAGTGAGTTCATAGAAGATATTATTTTTTGTCACAAGTAAGCGGAAAATGACACTTTGTGAGGAAAAAAAAAAAAAAAAAAAAGTTTCCATTTCTTCTAACTTGCGACAAAAAAAAATGAAATCTGCCACGGACTCACCATGCCCCTCTCTGAATACCTTGAAGGGTCTACTTTCCAAAATGGGGTCATTTGTGGGGTGTGTTTACTGTCCTGACATTTTGGGGGGTGCTAAATTGTAAGCACCCCTGTAAAGCCTAAAGGTGCTCATTGGACTTTGGACCCCTTAGCGCAGTTAGGCTGCAAAAAAGTGCCACACATGTGGTATTGCCGTACTCAGGAGAAGTAGTATAATGTGTTTTGGGGTGTATTTTTACACATACCCATGCTGGGTGGGAGAAATATCTCTGTAAATGACAATTTGTTAATTTTTTTTACACACAATTGTCCATTTACAGAGATCTTTCTCCCACTCAGCATGGGTATGTGTAAAAATACACCACAAAACACATTATACTACTTCTCCTGAGTACGGCGATACCATATGTTTGGCACTTTTTTGCACCCTAACTGCGCTAAAGGGCCCAAAGTCCAATGAGTACCTTTAGGATTTCACAGGTCATTTTGAGAAATTTCGTTTCAAGACTACTCCTCACGGTTTAGTGCCCCTAAAATGCCAGGGCAGTATAGGAACCCCACAAATGACCCCATTTTAGAAAGAAGACACCCCAAGGTATTCCGTTAGGAGTATGGTGAGTTCATAGAAGATTTTATTTTTTGTCAAAAGTTAGCGGAAAATGACACTTTGTGAAAAAACACAATTAAAATCAATTTCCGCTAACTTGTGACAAAAAATAAAATCTTCTATGAACTCGCCATACTACTAACGGAATACCTTGGGGTGTCTTCTTTCTAAAATGGGGTCATTTGTGGGGTTCCTATACTGCCCTGACATTTAAGGGGCCCTAAACCGTGAGGAGTAGTCTTGAAACGAAATTTCTCAAAATGACCTGTGAAATCCTAAAGGTACTCATTGGACTTTGGGCCCTTTAGCGCAGTTAGGGTGCAAAAAAGTGCCACACATGTGGTATCGCCGTACTCGGGAGAAGTAGTACAATGTGTTTTGGGGTGTATTTTTACACATACCCATGCTGGGTGGGAGAAATAACTCTGTAAATGGACAATTGTGTGTAAAAAAATCAAAAGATTGTCATTTACAGAGGTATTTCTCCCACCCAGCATGAGTATGTGTAAAAATACACCCCAAAACACATTATACTACTTCTCCCGAGTACGGCAATACCACATGTGTGGCACTTTTTTGCACCCTAACTGCGCTAAAGGGCCCAAAGTCCAATGAGTACCTTTAGGATTTCACAGGTCATTTTTGTTTCAAGACTACTCCTCACGGTTTAGGGCCCCTAAAATGCCAGGGCAGTATAGGAACCCCACTAATGACCCCATTTTACAAAGAAGACACCCCAAGGTATTCCGTTAGGAGTATGGTGAGTTCATAGAAGATTTTATTTTTTGCCACAAGTTAGCGGAAATTGATTTGAATTGTTTTTCTTCACAAAGTGTCATATTCCGCTAACTTGTGACAAAAAATAAAATCTTCTATGAACTCACCATACTCCTAAAGGAATACCTTTGGGTGTCTCCTTTCTAGAATGGGGTCATTTGTGGGGTTCCTATACTGCCCTGGCATTTTAGGGGCCCTAAACCGCGAGGAGTAGTCTTGAAACTAAATGTCGCAAAATGACCTGTGAAATCCTAAAGGTACTCATTGGACTTTGGGCCCCTTAGCGCACTTAGGGTGTAAAAAAGTGCCACACATGTGGTACCGCCGTACTCAGGAGAAGTAGTATAATGTGTTTTGTGGTGTATTTTTACACATACCCATGCTGGGTGGTAGAAATATCTCTGTACATGACAATTGTTTGATTTTTTTTACACACAATTGTCCATTTACAGAGAGATTTCTCCCACCCAGCATGGGTATGTGTAAAAATACACCCCAAAACACATTATACTACTTCTCCTGAGTACGGTGATACCACATGTGTGACACTTTTTTTGCAGCCTAGGTGCGCTAAGGGGCCCAACGTCCTATTCACAGGTCATTTTGAGGCATTTGTTTTCTAGACTACTCCTCACGGTTTAGGGCCCCTAAAATGCCAGGGCAGTATAGGAACCCCACAAGTGACCCCATTTTAGAAAGAAGACACCCCAAGGTATTCCATTAGGTGTATGGCGAGGTCATCAAAGATTTTATTTTTAGTCACAAGTTAGTGAAAAATGACACTTTGTGAAAAAAACCCAATAAAAATCAATTTCCGCTAACTTTTGACAAAAAATAAAATCTTCTATGAACTCGTCATACACCTAACAGAATACCTTGGGGTGTCTTTTTTCTAAAATGGGGTCACTTGTGGGGTTCCTATACCGCCCTGGCATTTTACGGGCCCAAAACCGTGAGTAGTCTGGAAACCAAATGTCTCAAAATGACTGTTCAGGGGTATAAGCATCTGCACATTTTGATGACAGGTGGTCTATGAGGGGCCGAATTTTGTGGAACCGGTCATAAGCAGGGTGGCCTTTTAGATGACAGGTTGTATTGGGCCTGATCTGATGGATAGGAGTGCTAGGGGGGTGACAGGAGGTGATTGATGGGTGTCTCAGGGGGTGATTAGAGGGGAAAATAGATGCACTCAATGCACTGGGGAGGTGATCAGAAGGGGGTCTGAGGGGTATCTGAGGGTTTGGCCGAGTGATCAGGAGCCCACACGGGGCAAATTAGGGCCTGATCTGATGGGTAGGTGTGCTAGGGGGTGAGAGGTAGTGACAGGAGGTGATTGATGGGTGTCTCAAGGTGTGATTAGTGGGGGGAATAGATGCAAGTAATGCAATGGCGAGGTGATCAGGGCTGGGGTCTGAGGGTGTGGGCGGGTGATTGGGTGCCCTAGGGGCAGATGGGGGTCTAATCTGATGGGTAGCAGTGACAGGGGGTGATTGATGGGTAATTAGTGGGTGTTTAGAGGAGAGAACAGATGCAATGCACTTGGGAGGTGATCTGACTGCGGGTCTGCAGGCGATCGGATGGTGTGGGTGGGTGATCAGATTGCCCGCAAGGGGCAGGTTAGGGGCTGATTGATGGGTGGCAGTGACAGGGGGTGACAGGGGGTGATTGATGGGTGATAGGTGATTGGCAGGTGATTGACAGGTGATCAGTGGGTTATTACAGGGAAGAACAGATGTAATTAATGCACTGGCGAATTGATAAGGGGGGGTCAGAGGGCAATCTGAGCGTGTTGGCGGGTGATTGGGTGCCCGCAAGGGGCAGATTAGGGTCTGATCTGATAGGTAAAAGTGACAGGTGGTGATAGGGGGTGATTGATGGGTAATTAGTGGGTGTTTAGAGGAGAGAATAGATGTAAACAATGGATTTGGGAGGTGATCTGATGTCGGATCTGCGGGCGATCTATTGGTGTGGGTGGGTGATCAAATTGCCCGCAAGGGGCAGGTTAGGGGCTGATTGATGGGTGGCAGTGACAGGGGGTGACAGGGGGTGATTGATGGGTGATAGGTGATTGGCAGGTGATTGACAGGTGATCAGTGGGTTATTACAGGGAAGAACAGATGTAATTAATGCACTGGCAAATTGATAAGGGGGGGTCAGAGGGCAATCTGAGCGTGTTGGCGGGTGATTGGGTGCCCGCAAGGGGCAGATTAGGGTCTGATCTGATAGGTAAAAGTGACAGGTGGTGATAGGGGGTGATTGATGGGTAATTAGTGGGTGTTTAGAGGAGAGAATAGATGTAAACAATGGATTTGGGAGGTGATCTGATGTCGGATCTGCGGGCGATCTATTGGTGTGGGTGGGTGATCAAATTGCCCGCAAGGGGCAGGTTAGGGGCTGATTGATGGGTGGCAGTGACAGGGGGTGACAGGGGGTGATTGATGGGTGATAGGTGATTGGCAGGTGATTGACAGGTGATCAGTGGATTATTACAGGGAAGACCAGATGTAATTAATGCACTGGCGAATTGATAAGGGGGGGAGGGGGGGTCTGAGGGCAATCTGAGCGTGTGGGCGGGTGATTGGGTGCCCGCAAGGGGCAGATTAGGGTCTGATCTGATAGGTAACAGTGACAGGTGGTGATAGGGGGTGATTGATGGGTAATTAGTGGGTGTTTAGAGGAGAGAATAGATGTAAACAATGGATTTGGGAGGTGATCTGATGTCGGATCTGCGGGCGATCTATTGGTGTGGGTGGGTGATCAGATTGCCCGCAAGGGGCAGGTTAGGGGCTGATTGATGGGTGGCAGTGACAGGGGGTGACAGGGGGTGATTGATGGGTGATAAGTGATTGGCAGGTGATCAGTGGGTTATTACAGGGAAGAACAGATGTAATTAATGCACTGGCGAATTGATAAGGGGGGGTCAGAGGGCAATCTGAGCGTGTTGGCGGGTGATTGGGTGCCCGCAAGGGGCAGATTAGGGTCTGATCTGATAGGTAAAAGTGACAGGTGGTGATAGGGGGTGATTGATGGGTGATTGATGGGTAATTAGTGGGTGTTTAGAGGAGAGAATAGATGTAAACAATGGATTTGGGAGGTGATCTGATGTCGGATCTGCGGGCGATCTATTGGTGTGGGTGGGTGATCAGATTGCCCGCAAGGGGCAGGTTAGGGGCTGATTGTTGGGTGGCAGTGACAGGGGGTGATTGATGGGTGATTGATGGGTGATTGATGGGTGATTGACAGGTGATTGACAGGTTATCAGGGGGGATACATGCATACAGTACACAGGGGGGGGGGGGGGTCTGGGGGGGGTCCTGGGGAGAATCTGAGGGGTGGGGGGTGATCAGGAGGGGGCAGGGGGGGAGATAAAAAAAAAATAGCGTTGATAGATAGTGACAGGGAGTGATTGATGGGCTATTAGGGGGGTGATTGGGTGCAAACAGGGGTCTGGGGGGTGGGCAGGGGGGGGTCTGAGGGGTGCTGTGGGCGATCAGTGGGCGGGGGGGGCAGATCAGTGTGTTTGGGTGCAGACTAGGGTGGCTGCAGCCTGCCCTGGTGGTCCCTCCGACACTGGGACCACCAGGGCAGGAGGCAGCCTGTATAATACACTTTGTATACATTACAAAGTGTATTATACACTTTGTAGCGGCGATCGCGGGGTTAACATCCCGCCGGCGCTTCCGTATGGCCGGCGGGATGTTACGGCGGGTGGGCGGAGCCAGTTGCCGGGGGAAGCGCGCGTCATCAATGACGCGATCGCTCCCCCGGCATAGGAAAAGGACGCAACGCCCTAAGGCGTATTGCGGTCCTTAAGGCATCCACTTTGCCGCCGCCCATGGGCTGTGGGCGGTCGGCAAGTGGTTAAGGGGGATTTTATGTTTGTGTCATTATATCATATCAGATGGGATTTACTTTTCCATTTTTATCCTCTCCCACAAATTATTCCATTTATTCCTCTCCCACGATTCTCATTTCTTGCATTTAATGTCTCCTAATTTCCTCTTAATTTTATCATTTCTATAGTTGCGTGTGGTCCGGTGCGAGTCATGAAAGAATCCGAAGATATAAGAACAAAAATTGTTTCGGTAATTCCTTTATTATTAATATTGATT
This sequence comes from Hyperolius riggenbachi, assembly GCF_040937935.1. Lineage (NCBI taxonomy): Eukaryota > Metazoa > Chordata > Amphibia > Anura > Hyperoliidae > Hyperolius > Hyperolius riggenbachi. The sequence continues at coordinate 633,479,244 of NC_090646.1, forward strand.
TATAAAGCACCAGCAGATTCCAGTACCTTCAATAACTAACTGTGCAAGATTTCCTTGCACGCTTTCAAAACTTGAAGTTTCTTCTTCAGGCATTATACTTAACTTAAAGTTTAAAAAGCTTCCAAGGAAATCTTGTGCAGTGGGTCATTAAAGGGTAACTGTCGGGCATATAATAAAAAGTCAATTCTTTATTTGTATCTGGTGAACAAGTAATAAGGATGCTAACCTGGCAATCCAAAAGTTAAAATCACTATTACTTTTCTTGTTGATAAATTATCATTCCCCAGTTTACCTGACTCTTATTTGGTACACACAAAATTTGGTACACAAAAAGGAAGTTGCAGGGCATGCTGGGTTGTCCTTTTTTGCTTCTCTATTTCCCCTAAGACTTAACTAATGCAGCCTGATTGGCAGAAGCCTCTTTCCATTCTGTTTTCTCCTCCACACCTCTGTTCCTCTCTGATTGGCCAATATTTCTCATGCTGAGACAATGCACTTTCTATAGTGAAGGGCGGGCAAATCAGGCAGAGGAGAGTAGGGCAGGAAATGACATCAGGATTGGCTTCAAATTAGCCACACTTAAAATGGGAAATGCTAAGGAGGTGTAAACGATTGTGGAACTTTCTCCGTGAGCAGCGCACAACGCGTGCGCTGACACGGCGGAAATCCTCCACAAGCGTATATTTGCAGGCACCCAGCAAAAGGTGCTACGCACCTGTAGAGGGAAAATTCCTGTCAGCAGATGGCGCTGTGGAGTGCAGAGGATCCAATCCTCTGTACCTCCACAAATGCCAGACAGGAATTGTACGAAGCGCAGAACGCAATCGCAAGAGAGGCGATTGCGAATGAGATGAGCAAAGGGACAGGTTGTATGTGTGTGCGCCAACCTAGTCGCCACCCCGCGACAGTGCACACACAACAGCAGATATGAAACAGGAACGTGATTGCGAGAGGTGCGATCGCCAGACGTGACACAAGGCAGATCAGGACAGAATACGAGGTCAGCAAAGGCACAGCAAATAACACAATGAGGAGATACGGAAAATAACAAACGCTAGCTAACCGCGAACACCGCACTCATTCGCAACAGTGCACGCGGTTATGCGCGGTCTCCACGTGATAAGCACAATAGAGACAAGCACGCCTAACTAACCATCGACAGACAAACATGAAACAGAGGACGCGAATGCTTGCTTAACGGTTACCTCACCGAGCCTCCAGCAAGCGTCCGTAGCAGACAAGACAGACACACGAAAACAGGGACAAGCGAGAGATAGGATCCACAGCACTAGCGAAAGTGGCTAGCGCGATCCAGGTACAGAGTAGCAGAACAGAAGGATCCACAGCACTAGCAAAAGTGGCTAGCGCGATCCCAGGAGACAGAACAGAAGAGATAGCTGGTAGCAACCGCTGCACCAGCTATACTCCAAGAACAGAGATCAGAACCATTTCCTGTCGACCACCGCTGGGACAGGACAACAGCAACAGAACAAACAAACAGATAAACAATCCTAACTGCACTTATGGAATCTGCCTAGCACAGTTTCCAGGAATTACTCTAAGCTGATCTTCAAACCAAGAGCATGGCCGACACTCTCCAGAGTGTTTCACAGGAAGACTCCTTATGAACAGCCAAGCATTGTGGGAAAGACATAGTACTTATAGTACACGCCTCCAATTAATGCCGCCAGGCAATTTGCATGACAACGTATGCAAATTCTTCTGCAAGCACAAGCTGCAAAACTGACAGAAGCTCTTCTTTCCAGAGTCCTGCAGCATGCAAACCTAAACAATGGTCAAGAAGCTGCCTGCCTGCACAGGCAGCTGAGCAGATCATCACAGGAGCAGTGTTGCCAACTCATCCCTTTAATTACTGACACATCTAAGTTATACAGGTTCTGGGGCTATTTGCACATAATCAGTGCCTTAACTGCATCTACCTAGCCACAAAACCTGTATAATTCATATGTGTCAGTAATTAAAGGGATGAGTTGGCAACACTGCACAGGAGCATTTTCTCTTTTTTTTTTTTACTGTAGAAAAATCACTAAAATCAAAACATTGCAAGTGGACAGTGCAATACATGTGTTATGTAAGAAGAGAAAGTATTTATCTATATATATATATATATATATATATATATATATATATATATATATATATATATATATATATATATATATATATATATATATATATATATATGTATGTATATGTATATGTGTGTGTGTGTTTGTGTTTGTGTTTGTGTGTTCGTGTGTGTTTTTCTGAGATAGTATAGCTCCTCTTTAACGGTATCACCTAAAAAAACTTTTGTTGTTATGTCTTCTTCAGATCATTTCTGCAGTTATCTATAATTGTAAATTCTGGTTATTATCAATAAGTAGCTTCCAGTGGGCTAGAGGAATGTATTTTTCTCATCCCCGTTAAAGGATACCCAAAGTCACATGTGACATGATGAGATAGACATGTGTATGTACAGTGCCAAGCACACTAACTATGCCGTGTTCCTTTTTTTTTCTTTCTCTTCCTGAAAGAGTTAAATATCAGGTATGTAAGTGGCTGACTCAGTCCTGACTCAGACAGGAAGTGACTACAGTGTGACCCTCACTGATAAGAAATTCCAATTATAAAACCCAATCTTGTGCAGTAGGTCATTAAAGTGTAACTGTCGGGCATATAATAAAAAGTCAATTCTGTATTTTTATCTGGTAAACAAGTAATAAGGATGCTAACCTGGCAATCCAAAAGGTAAAATCACTATTACTTATCTTGTTGATAAATTATCATTCCCCAGTTTACCTGACTCTTATTTGGTACACACAAAATTTGGTACACAAAAACAATCCTCAACCCTTCCTTGGTCCTCTCTTGCTTCTTTTTGACCGTGCCCATGCACAACAACACCCTGCAGTAAATATGCCAACTACAGCTCTGCCATGTTTTCTTATGCGGTTTCGGCACTCTCGGCTTCAAGCAGTCTTTGCCATGGTTCTCCATTCTCCGTCCACATTCCAGAATCCCTATAAAGGGACTTTGCAACTTCCAAAAGAAATATATACTCCTTTTAAGCCAATTTCTAAGTGTTGGGATTTTAATTGAGTGCCAGTAAGCAGGTTTTAAGCTTCCTGCACAAACTGTGGCGACGTAAAGAAAATCGAAGTCACCGTTTTTCTACAGCTCATGCGGAAATAGAACCAAAAAGTGCCATTATAATAACTAACTAAAGGTTTCCCAGATATAAATAAACAAGTTTTAAATTTGACCAAACAGGTTAAAACGGCTCACATTCCCACCACAAGTGCAATATGGTACCCATATCATTTTCACAAAGTTATTGGGTTGATTGAATGTCATTTAATGACAGTATTTAGAATCAGAATCAGAACCAGAGCTGCATAATATGTTGGCGCTTTATAAATACATTAAATAAATAAAATAAATAATTAAAATACATTTATTTGGCCACTTACAAGGAATTTGACTTGGCAGCTGATTAACAGACACAAACAAAACAATACAAGGACAGACAGTATATATATTACAAGTCAAGGACAGTATGTAAGTTATAGTGGCAGTGAACAGGATGAGAAGTGTTCATTTTCAGCTCTGTGCTGAAAGCTTTCAAGTCTTATAAGATCTAGTGTGGTTCTGTGTTAAAGGAAAGTTAAACCAGACCTGAATCGAAGAAAGTTTTATACATACCTGGGGCTTCCTATCGCTCCCACGCTGCTGTCCTCCGCTGTCTGCAGCTCCAGTACCGGGTCCCGTCACTTCTGTCAGTCGCGGCCAGTCTGACGTAAGAGGAGTGCGCTCTTTGCGTATCTCTCCAGCAGTAGTGATGTCGTCGAATGGTTCCCGAACCGTTCGCCAGCGAACCCCTCACCCTGTACTACTTCCGGGTCGTAGTACGGCTGCGCTGGGCCGGCGGTGCGCGTCCTTGATCGCGCGCCTGTTGCCGGGCACTTTCTGCGCATGTGCGTGACGTCATGAGTGACGTCACGCTCATGCACAGAGGGTGCGCAGAGAGTGCCCGGCAACAGGCGTGTGATCAAAGACGCGCACCACCGGCCCAGCGCAGCCGTACTACTACGGGTCATAGCGACCCGGAAGTAGTACAGCCACATAGAGATTCGCGGGCGAACTGTTAGATCACATCTCTATCCAGCTGCCACTGGATAGATACATAGAGGGCGCATTTCTCCTGCGTAGACTGGCCCCGACTGGCTGAAGTGATGGGACCCGGTACCGGAGCTGCAGACAACGGAGGATGGTGGTTTGGGAGCGATCCGAGCGGAAGGGGTGGGAGGAAGCCCCAGGATAGGTATGTATAAAACTTTTTCTTCGATTCAGCTTTGGTACACTTTAAGCATTGCTACCGCCTGATGGTAGAAGATGTTCCTGTGCATGGAAGTTTTAGTTGCGACTGACCAGAATCTTAAACCTGTAGGCAAGAGCTGGAAGATGGAGTGAGCAGGGTGGGAGGGGTCTGAGGCAATCTTCGTTGCTCTTGTTCTGCATCTGTTAACGTAAAGATCCTGCAGGGAAGGTAAGCTACAGCCAATGATCCTTTCCACTGCTCAGCTGATGCGCTGTAGTCTCACTTTTTCTAGTACTGAGCAAGAGCCAAACCATACATTTAGATATCAATGCCACCAAAAAAATCATGTAAAATTTTCTAAAACTGTATAACTAGCACTTTTTGGTTTAAATATATTTGTGTTTCAATATCATTGTCCATTTTAAAGAGAACCCAAGGTGGGGTTCTGACAATAATACATACAGAGGCTGGGTCTGCCTATACAGCCCAGCCTCTGTTGCTATCCAGATCCCCCTAAGCCCCCTCTGGGCTCTGCGATCACCCATAAATCACAGCTGCGCTGTGCCGGCTGTGTTTACCTGTGTATTGTCAGTCTCGGCTCTTCCCCCCCCCCCCCCCGCTTCTGCATAGCTCCGGTCCCCGCCCGCGTCCCTTCCCTCCAATCAACGGGGAGGGAAGGGACGCGGGCAGGGATCGGAACTATGCAGGAGGCGGGGGGGAACAGCAAACTGACAGTACAGAGGTAAACACAGCCGGCTGTGACACGCTGCGTGTCGGCAGCGAGGCTGTGATTTATGAGTGATCGCAGAGTGCAAGGGGGGCTTAAGGGGGATCTGGATAGCAACAGAGACTGGGCTGTATAGGCAGACCCAGCCTCTGTATGCGGATTTCATTGTCAGAACCCCACCTCAGGTTCTCTTTAACAGAGCGCTCATCAGATATTAATAGATGGCTGATTGATAATGATTGCAAGTAGTCTTGATAAAGTGGATTTTAAGATGCAATGCTTCTAGAATAGTTGATTAAAGTGTTTCATAGAATGCCTCATTTTACAGTAATTATTTAAATAGCATACAGTATATAATGATTATTCAGATTTATTCTCCAGTAATCAAGCTCAGAGATGCAATTCTTGTACTCATTTATTGAAGGGTTAATAAATTGCTGCCTGGTCTATTAACCCATTCATCTGCTTACCTAGCTTCTCCATCCCACTACTCTTCAGATTATAAGCTTGCAAGGGCAGGTTCTCCTTAATGTTTTTTGTTTCAGTGTTTTTTATTACTGTATCTGAAATGAACATGTATCTGTATTGCTAGATGTTCTTATACTATGCATGAACTACTGTATATACATATGTTGTCTTTTTGTTGTTGTTGGATGTTCTAATTGTACTGTGTATGTACTTAGAGATGAGCGTAATGACCTAATTACGAATTTCCGAAATTTCGCGAAATTACTACAATTACGATTTTAGCAGTAATTGAAATTTCGTAATTTTCGCAAATTACGCAAATTTTCGTAATTACGATTACGAAATTTAGTATTTTAAAATTTGCAAAGGTTTCTATCCCTCTAGATGCCTAAAATGAATAACCAACCCTCCTCCTCCTCCTCTCTCTCTCTCTCTCTCTCTCTCTCTCTCTCTCTCTCTCTCTCTCTCTCCAGAGATTTGTAGTATTTCAAAACCATACTCACATTCATGACATGTCCAGGGATTAAACCCAGGGCCAAACCACATGGAAGACAGCTATGCTCACCACCATACCACCAAACACACACTAAATAAACTGCTAACCTAAATCTTACTTGTAGACAGTCATATGAGACACATGCTGGGTGCAGGGCTTTGTGATTGGACCATGCGATAGAGTGAGGTGCAAAAATGAAATCATGCCTAGCAGAGGATGGTTTCACAGTGCTAAATGCTAGGCTGGCTGTGGTGCAATTGGTTAGTGTGTCTGGCTGGTAACAGCAAGGTTACAGGTTCAATTCCATCCAGGCATGTCTTTTCCTTTTGCGTTCAACAGTTGTCCAAACAGAGCCAACAGAGCCCCAGATAGCCATGTAGAGTTAGGTTCACAGCTAGCCTGGCTGTGGTGCAATTGGTTAGTGTGTCTGGCTGGTAACAGCAAGGTTACAGGTTCGATTCCATCCAGGCATGTCTTTTCCTTTTGCGTTCAACAGTTGTCCAAACAGAGCCAACAGAGCCCCAGATAGCCATGTAGAGTTAGGTCACAGCTAGCCTGGCTGTGGTGCAATTGGTTAGTGTGTCTGGCTGGTAACAGCAAGGTTACAGGTTCGATTCCATCCAGGCATGTCTTTTCCTTTTGCGTTCAACAGTTGTCCAAACAGAGCCAACAGAGCCCCAGATAGCCATGTAGAGTTAGGTCACAGCTAGCCTGGCTGTGGTGCAATTGGTTAGTGTGTCTGCTGGTAACAGCAAGGTTACAGGTTTGATTCCATCCAGGCATGTCTTTTCCTTTTGCGTGCGCGCGCTGCGCCATTGAACCCCATGGGGTATTTTGCGTGGCGTAAAACTTTACGCATGCAAAACTTTGTGCTCGGTGTTTGGACAACTGTTGAACTCAAAAGGAAAAGACATGCCTGGATGGAATCGAACCTGTACCTTGCTGTTACCAGCCAGACACACTAACCAATTGCACCACAGCCAGGCTAGCTGTGACCTAACTCTACATGGCTATCTGGGGCTCTGTTGGCTCTGTTTGGACAACTGTTGAACGCAAAAGGAAAAGACATGCCTGGATGGAATCGAACCTGTAACCTTGCTGTTACCAGCCAGACGCACTAACAATTGCACCACAGCCAGCCTAGCATTTAGCATTGTGAAACCATTCCTCTGCTAGGCATGATTTCATTTTTGCACCTCACTCTATCGCATGGTCCATGGTCCAATCACAAAGCCCTGCACCCAGCATGTGTCTCATATGACTGTCTACAAGTAAGATTTAGGTTAGCAGTCTATTTAGTGTGTGTTTGGTGGTATGGTGGTGAGCATAGCTGTCTTCCATGTGGTTGGCCTGGGTTTGATCCCTGGACATGTCATGAATGTGAGTATGGTTTTGAATACTACAAATCTCTGGAGAGAGAGAGAGAGAGAGAGAGAGAGAGAGAGAGAGAGGAGGAGGAGGAGGAGGAGGAGGAGGAGGAGGAGGAGGAGGAGGAGGAGGAGGAGGAGGAGGAGGAGGAGGAGGAGGAGGAGGAGGAGGAGGAGGAGGAGGAGGAGGAGGAGGAGGAGGAGGAGGAGGAGGAGGAGGAGGAGGAGGAGAGGAGGAGGCTGTGCTATTCATTTTAGGCATCTAGAGGGAAAGAAACCCTTAAAAAGTAAAATTTCGGTTGGAGACACGAAATTCGCCATTACGGAAGTGAAATTTCGATTACGAAATTGTAAATTACGATTTGAAAATTAATTACGAAATTACGAATTTGGGTCGTAATGTTAAATTTCGCATTCGTAATAAAAGCAGTTCGAAATTTCGAAAATTTCAGCTCATCTCTATATGTACTCTCTGGCCCCATTTGCAAATCACCTTTTCTCCTGGAGTTTTCTCCTAGGAGATAATGTTCATCTTGTATTTAAAATAATTGTTCAGCACTTTGCAGTTGAAAAAAGTACCAAGTAGGTGAAAAAAGTCCCATTAACATTATTTTAAGTATTTCCTTGCTTGCTGGTGGTTTGAAAGGCATTTTATTGACAAGTTTTAAAAATATCATCTAGGAGAAAACGTAATAGAAAAAGTGAATTGCATATGGTCACTTGACAGGCAGCCTATTGGGCCAAAGTGCGGGGATCTCGTCCTACAAAGTGAATCAACCCCCAAGTCAGCTAGCTAATTGTACAAGCTGTTAGTCGGTATTTCTCCTGTCTGGCTCACAGGGAAATTGCTGATGTTGCTGAAACCCAAGAGAAACTGAAGATGTGTCTGACACTTCTGCTGCTGCAGGATCAACTGTATACATATCACCAATGCAACAAGGACGTGAGCCCTCTGCTGCGCATGCGCACTGTGCCAGTTTAAAACATATTGTACGGCTCTCACAGAATTACATTTTAAATATGTGGCGTTTAGATTCTTGACCCCTGCTCCAGAAAGTCAGGGCCAAAGCTCATTTCGGCTGTGCTGCAGCCCCACAAGCATGTCCACGCCTGCGCAACAGCACAAAGCCACTCGGCACAAGCCACTCTGGCTTACTGCACAGGTATAGCCATGCTTGCACATGCTCAGTATGGCTGTGCCTAAATAGGGGTGTGGCCCCACCCCTCCAGTGGGAGACCAGAGGATGGCGTGGGAAAACCTTTATAGGATTCAGAGGCTTGCCTCTTCTTAGATAAGAATGCTTTTCTTAAAGGTTGCTTAAAAAACACAATAATTTGGCCTCCAGCAATCGCTGGAAGCCTGTAACTATCTGCTAGTGTGG